>NW_012105364.1:8134359-8151174 GCF_000951045.1 Mandrillus leucophaeus
CACCTCCCCTTCCCTTCCCTCCCCTCCCCTCCCTTTCTGAGTTTTCCTCTGTCACCTGGGCTGGAGTACAGTGGCACACAGCTCAGGCTCATCGGAGCCTCAATCTATTAGGCCCAAGCGATCCTCTGATCTCAGTCTCCCAAGTAGCTCCGACCACAGGTGGCACCACACTGGGCTACATTTGTAATATTTTATAGAGATGGGGGTCTCACTATGCTGCTCAGGCTGGTCTCGAACTCCTGACCTCAAGTGATCCTCCTGCCTTGGCCTCCCAATGTGCTGGGATTACAGGCATAAGCCACTGTGCCTAGCCAATCCAGGCTTTCTCTAAGAGTGTTTAAGTCTAACTGCAAGAGGGAGATCAAGGAGAACCATGACAGTCTCTTGAGACCTAACCTTGTAGTTGGCACATCATCATTTCATTTGCATTCTGTAGGCCAAACCAACTCACAGGGTCAGCCAGAATCAGAAGGAAGAAGGCAAAGTTACAGGGCAAAGAGTGTGGATGCAGGAAGGACATTAATTGAGGCTTCATTGCAATCACATTGAACACGTGCATATGTGTTCATAAATATGTGGAAAACACAGAATTAGGCGGAGTAAAGGGAAAATTTCCTCTTTGGTCTTCTACTGTTCTACTTTTTTCCCTAAGTTACACTATTAACAATTCTGTGTATTCTTCCAGGATTTTACGTGTGTGTTTCTACATAGGGATGGGGAGATATAACTTCCCTTGACAAAATGTATAGCTCTGGGTAGACTTTATAATATATTTTGTTTAAATGTTAATTATAGGTTGTATATCCCTTATCCGAAATGCCTGGGACCGGAAGTGTTTTGGATTTCAATTTCTTTCACATGTTGGAATATTTGCATACACATAATGACATATCTTGGGGATGGGATACAAGTATAAACATGAAATTCATTTGTTTCATGTTCACCTTATATGTATAGACTGAAGGCAATTTTATACAATATGTTTTAACAATTGTGGGCATGAAACAAAGTTTTGACTGTGTTCTGATTGCAACCTGTCACAGTGGAATTTTCTACTTGTGGGTGGAATTTTCTACTTGTGGCACCATGATGGCAATCAAAAAGTTTTGCATTTTGAAGAATTTTGGATTTCAAACTTTCAGATAAGCGATGCTCAGCCTGTATAAAATAATGCAGAAAACACAAATAAAAACTTCTATATCCATCACTCTGATTAAGTAATATAAACATTTGTAACATAATTTAGAGATTTTCCTTTTATAAAGAAATAAAATGCTATACATTGGAATATACCACCATGTATTTGTTAATTGCTTATTTATTGATATTTAGATTTTGTATTTTTTGCCATTGTGAATATTTCTGCAGAGAACATTCTTGCATGGCTCCCTGTGTACATATGTTAGGGTTTCCCTAGAGTAAACATCAACACATGTAATTTATGGATCTAGGGCCTCTGTAACTTCACCTTTACTAGATATTTTCATTCTTTCCCCCAAAAGGTTGGTACCAACTTCCGTACCCATCAGCAGGATATAAAAGTTTCTCCATATCTTAACTCACAATTGGTATTAATACTTCTCAACCTGATGGGTGTGAAATGACATCACATTATTAGTCATTTTACATTTCTATGATTATTTTTGAAGTTGAGCATCTTTTAATATACTTACTAGATTTTGGAATCATTTTGGTAGTGAAGTATTAATATATGTCCTTTGTTCATTTTTATATGGGCTTGTTTGGCTTTCTTTTCCTGACTTTCGTAAGTCCTTTATATATTTTGGAGACTAATTATCTGTGTCTTACGCTTATCCTCTTTCAGTCTGTGATTTGTCTTTTTGCTTAGTTTATGTTATCTTTTGGGTATTGAGGTCATAATAGAAACTTCGGTAATTTGTTTTTCTATTTTCTGGAACAGTTGAAATTTAAGATGGATTCTGGCAAATCTCACTTCTAAATCTCTTTTTGACTACTGTTTAACATCTTTAATAATTTATATATTTACAGTAGAAACTAAGCTTTGCTTCAGCCCCCTGGGCTTCGTTGGGGGTTATCCAATCCTCTCCTCAAAGCCTGTGCAGCCCTCATGGACCAAGTATCTAGTTTAAGTTCCCTGTTGGGCCACGGCCCAAGGCCAGGACTCCAGGCCCAGCCTCGAAGGCCTGTATTCTTGAAAAATACACCTTTAGGATGTCACGTGCAGCCCAGGTCCACCTCATATTCCTGACTTTTACTTCTGTATTTATTCATGGCTTCTGAGAACCTCCTATCTTTCTCTTAATTTCAGATCATATTATAAGATTTATTTTGGATATGTTTGATCCTGTTTTCCAGTGTTGATAGTCAGAGGAATGCCCATGTCAGCTTAGTCTCTCAGTTTGCCAGGAGCTTTCTGGAGAGGCTTAACATCTGATTCTGGTGGGTACTATTCTGGTGGGTACTCTTGGCTACAGTACTGATCTAAGGACCTCAGCTTTATTTGCTTGTTAATAGATTTAGCACAAGAAGGAGGTCAACAGATCTACCTGGAAAGACAGAAAATATTAATACACATTTTCATCTCAGGCATTTTATATTTAAACTTTCATCAAGCACGTGGGTGAAACGAGTCCTTTAGAAAGAAAGAAAAATATTAAGGCTATGCCTTCCTTAGACAAGTGAAAAGCTCTTTTAGCAAATATTTGACAAATGTCTAAATCAATCCATATATGAATGTAAATTTGTCTGTTTACTCTCGATTGAGCTCAAGGCTGACTCACACCCATTTGCAGCGCTTGTTCTGTGAACATGAAGGACTCTATAGTCCTAATTTCAGCTGCCTCACCACCTTGCACATACACGGCGTCAATGAGAGAGAGGGAAGAAATGGATCAGGTTTCACCTTGAATCACCCCAACAGCTATTCCTTCCTGTTAAAGACAAATGGAGTCTGGGCCAATGATTTCATGGATTTGATATGGAGAAGATGTCCCACAAGGCCCCAAGCATATACCAAGTTTTGTATAAAATGATCTGTAAGTTTTGTGCCGGCCTTTGATCTTACCCTTAAGACGGATCTGAGATTGGAGGACCTTGGCTTCCTAGCCTCCTATTGGTACCTACCACACCTGTCTCTTTAGCATCCTCTGTAGCCAGCTACTTTGATCTGCCCATGCCCACAAGACCAGGGCTCTGCCACGTGTCCCACGGTCCCTGACTGCTTGCTCTGGGTAGTGGAGACAGAGAAACAAAGGACTCAGAAGCCCAGGGCACTGGTTGGGACTGAATTCTGGCATCTTTTGAGTGATTGTGACTGGTCTGATCTCTGGATTCCTGAAAACTTGGTGACTCTGACCATTTAGTAATTTGTCAGTTTCTTCAGATGTTTCTGAACCTCCAGTTTCATGAGGTCCAGGATTCCCATACACAAGCCAATCTGATAAAATCTAGAATCTCGCTTTTCAAAGTGAGAGCTAAAGGCCCGGCAGCTTTGGCATCACTTGGGAGCTTATTATTGAGGTCCCACCTGAGCCATATGGAACAGAATTTGTATTATAATAAGATCCCCAAGTGATTCATATGTGCTGCTCTACTTGACTGAATTTCAACTCAGTATTGGGTATCAGTATCAGGATCCTTTTGTCAAAACATGCACCCCTCACAATAATGGACACATCCCCCTTTACCTGCCCAATGAGAGTACTCTCTTGTTTAATGACCAGTTCTCATGAGTCTGTGCTACTGATGGAAGTATGACTGTCACTTGGGTGTGTTAGCAAAGGAAACAAAGATTAGAACCAGTGCATCTCATCTTCACTCTGCCTGCTTCTGACCTGGACCACACCCTGATTCTTCTGGACTGAGCAATATTTGATTATACTTCTCCAGTCCTGGTTGCTCTGGGGACTTGGACTAGGACATTCACATACTCATCATGCTCTGCAACTCCCTGCTGCATGCCAGGTGAGCAGTAGCACAGACCAAGGTATTTGGCTTATTGTCATGGAGCAGAGCAAACGTCCACATCTACCCATGTCAGGTCTAGGACCTTGGCCTTGTTAATACTGACCTCTAAACTGAGCTTGTTATTGTGAGGTTCCTTGTCAGGTAATGAGTGCTTAAGCACCCACTGCTTCCAATTATAATGAATTATTGACAATATGGGCTCAGCCCTCAAGCAAGTTTCACAGTCTGAAGTGGGGAAATGATATAAAGAAGAGAGGACAAAAGACATGCAGAATGGAAAAAAAATAATAGCATGTAGGCCTGCCAGGTGGTTATCTTGGACCACATGGTGAGTATTTCATTATCAGGCAGTTGTGACACTTAAAAAATAGACACGTTCTCAATATAGTAACGACGGCCTTCCATACTATGGCTTGATTATTGGGAGTGTAGATGCTTGGAAATTTGCTGGCTCATGTAATCAAAACATCCAGAAGGTAGTTTTCCTGCCTGATTCTTTTTGAAAGTCTGGAGAAGTCATCTCACAAAATTCACTACCCAGAGAACAATTCATGAGGTTAACAGGCTTTACTAATTCTCTCAAATTTTTACTCCAACTCAAGTGAGGAAAATATTGCAGAAAGATATGCCGAAGTGCATTTTAATTATAAACCGATTTTTGTTGTTTAAAGAAAGAGAAAGGTTTTGGTTATCCTATACATTTGGAAGAAAATATTTATGGCCCACCTGAGGTAAGAGTGGAGGGACTTGCCAGCAGATTTTTTAAAAAGAAATGTTTCTAGGTAGACGTGATTTTTGTTTATAATATTGATTATTTGTAAATCTGTCAGACTTTTGGGTTTATAGATTCTGCAACAATGGCTGCATTTGAGCATTTGAGTATTATCTTGTTTGCTATTTTTCTGGAAGTAAATATTAACATTTAAGAAAAATGACACGAATTTGTCCTGCTAATGAAACACTTTTTTTTTTTTTGAGACAGAGTCTTGCTCTGTCACCCAAGCTGGAGTGCAGTGGCGCGATCTCGGCTCACTCAAGCTCCGCCTCCCGGGTTCACTCCATTCTCCTGCCTCAGCCTTCCAAGTAGCTGGGACTACAGGTTCCCCGCCACCGTGCCTGGCTAATTTTTTGTATTTTTTTTAGTAGAGACGGGGTTTCACCGTGTTAGCCAGTATGGTCTCGATCTCCTGACCTCGTGATCTGCCCGCCTTGGCCTCCCAAAGTGCTGGGATTACAGGTGTGAGCCACTACACCTGGCCTGAAACACTTTCAAATAAATATATTTTATTTATAGGAAGGGATTTAATTTTCTTGCTTTGATTATGGCAAGATTTCATTTCAGGAAGTGCAGAATTAGAACTGTTTCTGCTCAGATTGAAGACATCCACTGGATAGATGTCCTTTGACCCAGTATTTCCTAAGCACATGGTCCAAACAGTGCAGGGCACTGGGAAGTCCCCATGTCTAATGACAAATGCTCATGACTAATGAGTCAGTGTGGGCGGATTGGTAGAATTTCAACATTGATCACAATCCTATGTAAAAACCTGCTGCGGAGATGATTAACTAAAATGTATAAAACTCTGTCCCTCATTATCAGCACCTTTATATCAAGGTAGATGCAAACAGATAGCTAGAAAGTGGTCAATTAAGCAAACAATGCTCCACAGAGTCCCTTTTTCAACAATGTCATCTGCATTGCTTACACAGTGGGCACTGGCTCCGGGCTGGGCTCTTAGCCGGGACAATCAGCCAAAGACCAAACAATCCAGCTGGACAAATCCAAAAGCATCCTCAAAGGAAGAGAAGGAACAACAAAAACAACAAATTGACCCAAAATGACAGTCATAGAAGACAGCCAAAACTTTGCAAGGGATATTATAGCATAACCAGGAGTTCTGGAATAAGTCTGTGCCTATGTGAGGTTACCAGTAGAACACTTCAGTTGGGAGCTCATCTTTAATTTTGTTTTGAGTGATGGCAGATCAAGGGCCCTTGTCTATATGGTGACAACAAAGTTGATGGATTCTGGTCTTAGCTCTGACACCGCTGAGCAGTGTGACTTGGGCCTACACACTCCTCTGGGGCCTCAGTGAAGAGGGTAGCAATATTAGCCATTCCAGTGAGTGCCCACCATATGCAGCCAAGATGGTCTCAGGGACCATGGCTTTAGGGAATGGAAGCAGATGAACTGTGAAGTCACTCAGCAAGAAGCTCCATGGCTGAGAAAAATCAGCTTAGAAAATTGGATCAGACCTGGGTGGTCACTATATCAGAAACCTGCAAGAGGAAACACTGTAAATGCATCAGCCAGGGCAAAATTGATCATTTAAAAATAAAGATAAAACAATGTATTAAATAAGCCATGCTAAATAGCTTATGCCCTGATGGAAATGGGATAAATAATTGGAATTGAAGGTGAGGGTTAGGGGGAAGGTTCTATTTTAATCCAGAAAAGAAAAGACTCATTTTCCCTTCGGTGTCAAGCATGTGCTTTAGTTTCAGATTTGTCTTCATGTTACAGGTGAAAGATAAAGGCTCCTGGTCCACCCTGGATGTTGGGTAAAAATGATTCCACTAATTGTCCCAATCAGCTCCCTGAAGGTTAAGATGGCATTTTCTTTGCAGACACACTTTTAGTTTGTAAAATCATTAAGTTTTGGAGGATACTGGATGACACACATTGCTGCAATTATCCCTTAGCCTGGAGTGGTCAACTTAGTGGAACAGAATGTGACACTAATAAAAAACAATGTTATGGATAAAATCTCATGCAAGCTATTTGACTTCACAGAGTGGAGAAAGTCCATGTTTCATGAATACATCCCATCTCTGGACAACAGGCTTGCAAAAATAATGTTTTGGTATCGATCGAGATTGGAAGTGAGTGAATATGTGTGGTCAGTATGGGCCATCAGTATGTTGAGACAGATAGCACAAAGCAGTTACCCTACAACCAGTGGGTCTCAAATACATGCAGGTACACTTTTCTTATGATAGGGTATTTTACTATTTTATGTAGCCATAACTATAGCAGTAATAAAGTTTCCACATCCATTATCTGAATGCTTACTTGTTCTAGGCATAGTAGTAAACAGGTACTTGAATTTTCTCATTTAATACCCACAGCGATCCATGAGGGAGAGATTGTTTCTCCATGTTATAGATGAGGAAACCTAGTCTCAAAGATGTGTAGAGACTTGTCCAATATCAGTCAATTAGGGAGTGATAATTCAAAGATTTGGTGTTCTTATTTAGGTGGACTCAGCTAAATAAGGATGACATGGGAATTGGCTTCTCAAACCTAGAAGTATATTTTTATTTTATCATGTTGATTGTGCTTTTCATGCTAAGATATCAACACATGTAGTAAATGAATGAATGCCCTGACTGAATTGGTGTCTTTCCTTAAAACCTAAGGCACTGGGCATTTTGTGGCTTGCCAACCTGAGAAAGAGGTCAGTCTTATAGAACACTGATGGTTAAGATGCCTGTCTTCTGATTGATAGAGATATTTTTACAATCAGGTGGCAATGATTTTAGACAAAATTAATTGAAATCATACTATGAACTGGGCATTGCCCCAAGTGCTTTGTACATTATCTCATTTGATCCATAGGAAACTAAAGCACAGACAGCTGAGGCTTAGAGAGTCTAGGTAAGTAGCTGAAGGTCAGGTAGCCCATAATTGGGAGAATTAGGATGTATAAACGATCCATCTATTTTCAGGATCAGAGCACTTAACTGCCTCTATACTATGTGATTTTATTTTCTGATATTTGTTACTAAATATCTGTACATGTAACCATTTATCAATTTAGATAGCTTTCCTTTATGGGATTCCTTCTTGAGTTGATCAAGTGATATTTTATTATTAGCTTTAAATTATTGAAAAAGAAGAAAATTGCCTTAATTTTACAATTTTTTTAAGATAAAGCTTTTTCAAATTGAATATGGTTTTACTTATTCAAATGAGTTTTCTTAGCTGTGTTTTAGTGAGGGATGCTGGATTTTAATGCACTTACTACTTTATCTTATAACCACCTCTTTCTAAAGTGACAGTTTCTAGGTCCTCACCTTTAGCTCATGCATATGTATACACAATATATAGACTTTGTACTCAAACCACTTTGCTTTCCAATTTTTCTCCTATATTAATTAGGGTACAGGTTTGGCAGCTGTAAAAATTAGATGTCAAAATGTAATACTTCAAACAACATAGACTTTGTTTAGGAAGGCATTTCAGGGAGAGTAGGCAGCTTGGCTCCATGATGTCACCCAGACACTCAGGTTCTTTCTGTCTTATTGCTCTGCACCCCTAGGCAACTGTCCCCATCCAGGTGCTCAGTGGTGGCAGCCTCCTTCACATCTGCATTCTGGCCCATGGGAAGGGGGAAGGGACAGAGAAAGTTAAGGACAAAAAATTTCCTTTATAAACATGTATGCCATTGGCTAAAATTCATATTTTATTGGCCAAAATCTAGTTATATGGCCATGTCTAGTTAGCTACAAGAGGGGGTTGTGAAATGTAGACTCTGGCTGAGCCACCTTTCCGGTAGTTCCTTACCTAAAAGGACAAGAGAAGAATGGACATGGGAAATAAGGAACAGTCTCTGTTCACAGCTTGTCCCTGTAGCATCCAAGTATCCCTTCCTACCCTTCATCCCACACAGAGGACAGGCCCCCTTCTTCCCAAAGAGGCAAACCAAAGTCCATTTATTTACTGCACCAGCTGAGAGTCCAGGCCTCTGGGATACGTCCAGGCCTCTCTATCAGGGTAGATGTGCCTCCAGTGACCCTGGCACTAAAGGATGAGTTACCTGCTATGAAATCCCTGTTTGAAAGGGAAAATAGGAAGCAAACAGCAGAATCTAGTCAGTAGGAGTTAGCACTTTGTTGTTGCCACATTTCTCTGGGCAAGAACTGCTTGGCAGTCTTCATTAGGTCATCTTGGCCACTCTAGACTCACTCTCTGGGTAAAACTCCCTGTCCATTGTCCTGGATGGCCTCTGTCTTTTGTGGCCACATCTGTGGTGGGTGTTGGAGAATATGCCCTCACTGGTAGCTTCCCCGCCTTGTACAGCTTGCTTTCTACTGGTGCAGGTTTGGGAACCTGAGATTTGGTTTAGTGATTAAACAGTCATAACTCTGTCAGCCAGGTTTTTGTTTTCTTTGGCAATGTAATACCTGCAAAAATTCCAGTCTGTCTGCTTCCAGTTCCACATTGAAGTAGCCTTTGGCTATAGTTTTTAGCTACCTTTTGATTTATTGGCTTTGTAGCTTATTTATTGGCTTGGTAGCCCACTCCCAACTCCCTCAGTTTAAGGGCTTCTTCCTTGAGGTCATCTGAAGCAATAGACTCGAATGGGAAATCCAGGCCTGCCCCACCTGAATGTCTGCAGCTGAACTGGCTCCCATTGTGTGGCCTGGGAGAATATAGGAGGTTCTTGAAGGATGCTCTGAGCAACAGTATTACCTTCTGCCTGGGAAACAGAAAAAGTTGGCTTTTCTAGCAGGAGTCTTCACTTCCCAGCCATCAATATCTGTATCTCTGTCCTTACAGCATGTGACCTGGTCTCAGATATTCTTGGTTTTGTTATGGCAATATCTGCCTCTAGGTAGCAACTCTATGTTAGAATACATGCTAAACTGCTGTAACAAAGAGGTTTGTGAAAGTAGCTTAAACAAGCTAGAAATTTATTTCTTTTTTACCCAGTGGTCTCAATCAAGGCAGGTAGGCAACCCAGGATGGGTCGGTACTTCCGCTCTGCAACATTGACTAGAGAAAGCCCGATTCCTTCTGTTTGTTACTCTGCTGAGTCCCCTGGGGTTGCTCTCAGCTGCAGCACTGAAACTGGCTCCCATAATCCTGCTCACATTCCAGTCTGCAGGAAGGGGCAAGTGGGAGAGAAAGTGGAGGGTGAACATTGTCCTTAGGAAACATGAGCTGAAATGTATGCACATCCTTCCTGGTTATACATTATTGGCCAAAGCTTAGTCCTTTAACCACTCCGAGGTGCAAAGGAGACTGGTGGAAATAGGGAGATATAGTCTCTAGTGGGATAACCATTTGCCTAAATAAAATTCAGGGAAATCTATAACCAAAAGGAAGAGTGAAGAGTGGATAGTAGGGGGAGTCAGATAGTCTCTAACAAATCCTGCTGACGGATTATAAAATGAGGTTAAAACATGACTGGAGTCATGGCAGGCCCTTAAATATTTTCTCTTTCCTAAGGAGCCTATCCATCATGAAAAGTGATAGGGAAGAAAAATCTCCTCTTGGTCCTGTTACTCAACTCTCTCCCTGTGTTCTTACAAATACAATGTGAATTGAATTTTAAGAAAAAAAATCACGGGACAAGTGGTCAAATGTTTTAAGTTCAAATATCCATCATTTTCTGAGTTCCTTTCAGCCAACCACATTATAATTTCATCATGAAAATTCTGTGTCTGGAAAGGTGCTTATAACTAGTTCCAAGCAGCATGATTTAGATGGTTTTTTATCTTTTCTTAATACTGCTATCATTGCCAGCCCAGATAGAGTAATTCAGACTTGGTAGTGGTAATGTGTGCCTGAGAGCAAGCACACTTATGCTGGTGAATGAAGAAGTAAAAATGATGAGCTGAGCGGCCAGCTTACCCTGTCTGAATCTCTGCTGCCCCTGAAAACACTGAACCTGTAGACGAAACTGCTTTCTGAGTTTATACTGAGGAACAAGGTTTATTTAGGTTAGAGGGGGAGGAAAACACAGAGGAGACATCAAGCCTGGGAAAGTGAGTAGGGTTGGAAAATGTGGTTTGAAAGGTATACATATGTATTGTTTTCTGATGTGCTACGTTCATGTGGACATCTATAAGCAATTTCCTTGCTATCTCAGTTGAACTGTTATCATCTCTAACACACAGTTGTCAAAATTCACTTCTGAACCTTGCGAGTGTGCACACCTGTGCCTTTGCATCCCTCACCATTCGGTGAGTTGACGAGTAACTGCAGTTCTGATGCTCTGGCCTTTGTCTCATTCCGACCTTGAAATTGTTGTGCTCCTCCCCCATGTCCACATAGCATCCCCTCAACTCTGATAACATACTTTTCTAGTGTTTTGTGAGCTTTAGTTGCTGCCATCCTGCGTGGGTGTTGAAGGTTGCCAGTTCTAGTAAGTTTGCGTTTCACAGTCTCTACTACGGTATCTCTGCCACCTTTGCTGTTAGTAGTTCTGAGGTAAGGAGTTCTGGGTCTCAGCCACAACAGTGAACTGTGTCTTTGTGTCCTTCACTTCCTTTCCCTCTTGTTTTTGCGTCTTTGCCATTGAAGTTTCCCTCTTCAACCCAAAGCCCTAGGTAGCCTAAAGTGATCTACACAAGCATGATGCCTCTCTGTAGTTTCATGCTTTGTTTTTAAAAAGGCATGGAAATCTTGCATTCTACAGCACAATTTATTCATTTGTTAAATAAATGAAAGATCTAAATTACTACCAGTTAAAACGTTTATCTCCGTATGCTTCCATACTTAAGAAAAACATGATTTGCAGGAAAATAAGCTATGTTTATCCTGTGGCTTTGCACAATCTTTTGACACGTGGCTCCAAACCTCCAAGGAGTCAAAGTATTTCTCTTTGAGAACCATATACTATCTTAGTCAAAGAAATTAAGCTCTAACTGTGAGATATATGCTAAGGAATATTGTTTTCTCTCAGAAAGCTAGAAATCATATCACAAAAAAGACTACCTCCTTTAGATCCAGTCCTACCAACGAACCATTCTGGTTTCCGCCCATGTCTTGTTTGACCCATGTAAGTGTTTACTGTCTCTCTTTTGACCCTAACCAAAGGCACAAAGTATCTGAGATTTCTGTCTCTCACCCTTAAATGTAACTTCATACTATTTAGTGTTTTTTGACTTCGATATCGCCAGTCATTTGAAGATATATTTTATTCATTTGCCTTTCAATTTTTTTGTATTGCTATTTCTCTCGCTTAGATATTACCAGTATGTTCACTTTTAACTCTGTGGTTTAACCTCCATGTACACCATTATTAAAATCAATTTTAAAAAGTCATAAGCATGCTGTGGAGACCCATCACTGAACATTTTTATGAATGATTTAGAGTGGGGCTAAATAATTACATTTTGTGGCTGAAAGACTCTCAGTTGATAAGTTAGGGGAATAAACCATTTATTTGCCTTCTTAAATATATGCTAGAACTATGTATTTTTATATCCATTTTATAATGTAGAAGCATCTTGATAGCATAGTTGAGAACTCTGGGGGATTTTGCCTCCATCCACATTTCTCTAAATTTGACTCCTTAAGTATTTGGGCAAGTACTTGGTTAAGTTTAAGTATCAACATCATGAAGAGTTGTATGCGTCATACAAAAGGAATAATGTCTTACCCCTAGCAACTGGGGAATAAGGGGACACAGTAAATATGTATCAACAAATATATCAAGGGCTTAATGGGTAGCAAGAATGAAGTGATTAAGTATTCATGCCCTCCACATGTATTCACTAAGCTCTGCTGCTTCCCAAACACTGTGCCAGCCCCAGAGAGGTGATAGAGAATGAAACAGACATGATTCCTGCTCTCATAGGTCCATGGATGTTACCCTATATTTATTGAGCACATATCACATGACAGACATTTTTCTGCATCCTTTACATGTACTGGTTGTTAATCTTTACAATAACATTATGAGGTATGAAATACATTTATTTACAACTAGGAATTGTTGGAACCAAGATTTGAACCCTAACATTTCTCCCCACAGCACAGAGCCCTTGACTTCCCCACTGTCCTCTTACATAATCAGCTGCTATGTCCAGCGTTATCAACCTGTAAGCTGTGATTAGTGCTAAGAATACCAGGTGCTGTGAGAATTTAATTGGGATTGGTAAATGTGGGTTCAGAGAAGGCCACATAGAGAATAGTTAAAAGTAGCCAGTGAAGTGTGAACGGAACAGAGACTGGACCAAGTCACAGAGCTTGGTGTGTTCAGTTTTTACCTGACTAGAGGAAATTTCCAGATAACATTCATCCAGTCCTTAATCTATGTTCTTAACTCTTTCCAGGATGTACTATTCGCCTGCATTGCTCTTCGCACCTGACTGTACAACCTAAAGGAGCCCTCCCCTTGCTTTTCTGTAGCTTTGAATCCAGTCCCTTTAAAAATATTTTCTGGAGAAGAGGAAGATAAATGTGTTTCTGGCAATTGCATTCTGCAGGAGGCTAAGCCACATTGCAGCTGTGTTTGTGAGACTGAAGGCGTCATTCTTGTAACTGTGAGGGGATGGGTCTTTCTAGGAGTGAGCACACATAATTCCTTAGAGAAAGAATTTTGGGTTTTCACTATCAGAGTCATCCTCATTCTGGTTTTAGCCTTTCCTGGATAGGAATAGGTTTCAGCCACTAGAACTCTGACAGCTCAGTTAACTTATTACTTCTTGATATGATATAACTCCACAACCTGAGATCTTCTGTACTTCATTTCATAGCCAATGTGGTCTTAATTGGACATTTGAGGGAATCCATCTGTCTCTATTTTTCTTGCCTCCACAATCTGAATCGCACAAATTCATTTCTGACTGTTCTTTTGAATTTTTCTTCTTTATGTGACCTGATAATATTCACTCCTGCCTGGTTGTAAGGGACTATTATTCTTCTTTCACATATCCTAATTTATAAGACCTGTACCTCTCCAAGAAAGTGGAGAGAAGAAAGTGCTTAAGTTATTTCATTAAACTTAATTTGTAGTCTCCAGGCTTATTTGTATATTATTTACCTGCTATCCTTTGAATGCAATAATATGCCTTAATATGTATGTCTGTTTATTTTCTCTAGCAAGATAGTGTACTATTTAAGGGTGAGCACTATGCTTTTATAAAATAATTGTTCACAGAATCCTGTATGTTGATCAACCATGGATACACAAGAACGTGTCTTAAATAACTAACACTGTGGTAATTCTTTATTCAGTTGTCTGTGATTATTTTTTGTAATGCCAACCTTGAATTTAGTTTGTCAGCTAAAAATACATCCTTTATTTTATATTAACTGAGGATAAACAAGTTAATCATCGATTGACCTTTCCTAGCTTTCTTACTTTTGGCATTGAAGAGTATTAGCCTTTACATACTTTGGTTTCCACCGCCCTTTAAATAAATGTCCAAATGCCGCAATTAACTTAATAGATTCTTAAGAAAGACTCACAGCAAAGAAAAACTAAACAAAGTAGTCAACCTACCAACCAACATAAAACATATTCTATTCTTGAGGAGAATAGAAAAAATCATTTATGGCCATCTTTTAGAGATGCTAGTGAGACTCCTGCATTGGTAAGGTTGATGCAACATTACCCGTAAGTTTCTTTCTAAGATGCTATTTTAAAATTTCCAGGAGAAATTAAATAAGAAGATTAAAAGGAATGTTAGTTAGCAAAGTAAGTAGAAAAATGAGGGCTTTGGAATTTGTTGTGAGGAGGGCAATAGTTATTTTGAGTTAGATGCTAAGTGCTGTGTGATGCTCTCAAAGCATAAATTATTAAGTATTTGTAATTTATTATACACATCAGAAAATGTATTGCAATGTGAGCTGATGTCACTAAATAGCACTGGCTGAGGCATTTGTCTAGAATGTTGCGTGAGATTGAGGAAGCAGTGGACTCATCAGTAACTCAGATTGTTGCAGGAGACTGTTTTTTTTTTTCCTATGAGGTTTTTTTTTTTACAACTTCAAACTAGAAAATGAAGAATTATAAAGACATATTTACATTGTTCAGTTGTCTTGGTGAGACTTCTGCCCTCTGAAATTATTGAGATAATACCAGTATTTTCCAAAACATGAAGGACAGAATTTGACATCTGTTTGAAGCAATGTTTTATAAATTCTCGATTACTATTTTTGGCTTTTGACTTTTTAGTTATCTATGAATGACATGAAATGCTATTAATCTATTGTTTGTTAACCTAGTTACAAGCTACATGTCCTATTATGCTCAGTGCAATTTTATGAAGAATAATTTATACTAAGCATGCAAAAGCATGCCTTGGGTAAGGATTAATCCATAAGCCCCTAGAGATTACTATTTTTCACAGAATCTTTGCAACCTGAGTGTTTTCATGTACTGATTCAGAGCACATCATTGAATTTGTGTTTGGAAGAGAATAAAATATACTCTTCTATTTTCTTTCTTAGCAATTATAGGAGCTCTTGTCGTATGCTGTGGCTCGTTAGCTCTGGCACACCTTGAAAATCTTTATTTCCCATTACTCCTGATAATTATTTTAAAAATCATCCTCTATTTTAACTAATGCCTTTTTTTCCCTTGGATATTCTAAATTTTACTTCCATTCCAAGGCATTCAGTATCAGCTCTGCTTACAGACAAATTGTTTCATTGCCCTTGAGAGCATTTTCTGGAAACTTCAAAAGTATCCCTTCATCCGTACCAAGCAGTGAGCCTGCTGGAGAGAGGTGGAAGGAGAGATGAGGCGGGTATATGAGTGCCAGATGGATGGGGACAGAGGAGACTTGGAAAAGCAGAGAAAGAGAGAGTTCAGAAACAGGCCAAGGTATAATAAAGAGCAAGGATTATGAATACAAAATACACCTCAGTTGCAAGGTGAAAAGTAGGGGTCTCCAAGAATTCTGACTCTGAATGTCACTCATAATATTTGGCTCACATGAAACATTTAATAATTGATAGGAATTATCAGGCTCATAATCTTAACTATATTTTGTAACCCATTAGAAGTTAGAAGGAAAAGTGGCCATGAAAACTAAATAGGATAACAGTTAGGCTGATAGGATGATGGAATTGGATTATCAGAGGAGATGAAAACTTGGTTGAAGACCCATCATTATCATTTGTGTAATATTGTGCTTTCCCTTGTCTAGAACCTTGTCTGAGACCTGATCTGACATTCCTGAGGCAAAAACATATCACAGTCAGAAGGAGGACTGGGCAAGACCAGAGCACTGTGTCCTCCCAAAAGAGGTTTTCTCATGCATTTATAGGACTACCTTTCCCTTAGTTAATTTCTAACCCATACTGAGCAATTTATTTTGTATGCCAGCCACTGTTCTCGCTGTTCTGCACGTGCTAGCTCATATAGCTCGTATCAACTCTCTGAGGTCAGTACTACTACTATTGCCATTAAAATAAGGAGAAAACAGGCACAGAGAAGTTAAGTAGCTTCAGTAAGATCACACAGCCAGGAAATAGGAACTGGGTTTTGAGCACAGGCAGTCTGGCTCTAGAGTCTTCATTCTTAATCACTGTTGTCTCCTTCCTATCTAATATAGCTCAGTAAGGGCTTTGCTCCATGAGAATCACATTCCAATTGGTGAAGACACGGGGCTATGATTCCTTTCTTATGGCCTCTGTTGATGGAGACTCCACATTCATCTTATCTTCTATATTCTTACTAATTCAATGAAATACATGAAAGTACAGTATAAATTGCAAAAACCAATATAAATATTATTTAATTGTCTCCCAAACAGGGGAATTTGTCCCTTAGGTCTTCCTTAAATGTAAGTTTCTTTATATTTTAAATCTTGTGTGAGTACAGAATTCTGCTCTACCAAAAAGGGTAGACACTAACAACATGTGGCTGTTTACATTTAAATTAATTAAAGACTGGACACGGTGGCTCATGCCTGTAATTCCAGCACTTTGGGAGGCTGAGGGGGGTGGATCACCTGAGGTCAGGAGTTCGAGACCAGCCTGGCCAATACGGCGAAACCCCGTCTCTACTGATAATATAAATTATCCGGGCATGGTGGCATGTGCCTGCAGTCCCAGCTATATGGGAGGCTGAGGCAGGAGAATTGCTTGAACCTGGGAGGCAGAGCTTGCAGTGAGCCGAG
>NW_012105364.1:8151241-8252537 GCF_000951045.1 Mandrillus leucophaeus
AAATAAATAAAATAAAATAAAATAAAAAATAAAAAAATTAAATTTAGAACTCAGTTTCTTAGTCACGCTAGCCACATTTCATATGCACAATTGTCCTATGTCGCTAGTGACTGCTGTCTTCAATAGCACAGCTATAGAATGTGCTTGTCACAGCAGTAAGTTCCACTGGCCAGCACTAGACAGATTACAAAAGGCAGTATTTCCTTTGAAATGAGGCAACATAATAATTAAATCACATTGGCATTGGGCTATCTTATTTTTAAGCTTTTTTATGCTTATGGAATTAATATGATATAATGTGTCTTCCCCTTGGTCTTCTTGCTTACTTATTAATTCCTTTAAGCAAATTTCTTTGTTCTTGTTCCTTTTGTTTTCCTCCATTTTTCTACTTCAACTCCTTCTTCTCTACTGAGTGTGTGTGAAAGCAGCTGCCAGAGCCCATTAAATGCATCAACCCCTTTGCCTGTGGGCAGTCTGCTTTCAGCCTTGCTTCCTCAGGCAACCTTTTCTGACCTGCAAGAGGATTCTCTCATACAGCCAGATTGGACCTGAGGTTCTGCAGCACCCTTAAATATGTATTTTTTTTTCCTTAAAAGTGTTCACACTTCCTTTTTAAAATATTTTTGTAATTCCTCCTATTAAGGATAGACCTCATATTTAATGTACATGTCAAAGATGTTATCCATATTATATTTAGTAAGTCACACAAGATGAACAATTTTATGTATCTTTTAGGCCAGCAAATGCTTTAACAGTGTCTTGCACATTTTTTTTTTTTTTTTTTGAGGCAGGGTCTAACTGTGTTGTCCATGCTGGAGTGCACTGGCATGATCTTGGCTCACTGTAATCTCCGCCTCCTGAGCTCAAGTGATCCTCCCACTTTAGCCCCCCAAGTATCTGGTACTACAGGTGCAAGCCACCATACCCGGCTAATTTTTGTGTTTTTTTGTAGAGATGGGGTTTCATCACGTTGCCCAGGCTGGTCTCAAACCCCTGAGCTAAAGCCTTCCACTCGCCTTGGCCTCCCAAAGTGCTAGGATTACAGGTGTGAGCTACCATGCCTGGCCACCTTGCACATTATTATTATTTTATACTTTAAGTTTGGGTACATGTGCAGAATGTGCAGCTTTGTTACATAGGTATACATGTGCCATGGTGGTTTGCTGCACCCATCAAGTCATCATCTACATTAGGTATTTCTCCTAATGCTATCCCTCCCCTAGTCCTCCACCCCCGACAGGCCCTGGTGTATGATGGTCCCCTCCCTGTGTCCATGTGTTCTCATTGTTCAACTCCCACTTATGAGTGAGAACATGCAGTGTTTGGTTTTCTGTCCTTGTGTTAGTTTGCTGAGAATCATGGTTTCCAGCATCATCCATGTCCCTGCAAAGGACATGAACTCATCATTTTTTATGGCTGCATTGTATTCCCTGGTGTATATGTGCCACATTTTCTTAATACAGTCTATCATTGATGGGCATTTTGGTTGGTTCCAAGTCTTTGCTATTGTGAACAGTGCCACAATAAACATACATGTGCATGTGTCTTTATAGTAAAATGATTTATAATCCTTTGGGAATATACCCAGTAATGGGATTGCTGGGTCAAATGCTATTTCTAGATATAGATCCTTGAGGAATCACCACACTGTCTTCCATAATGGTTGAACTAATTTACACTCCCACAAACAGTGTAAAAGCATTCCTATTTCTCCACATCCTTTTCAGCATCTGTTGTTTCCTGACTTTTTAATGATCACCATTCTAACTGGCGTGAGATGGTACCTCATTGTGGTTTTGATTTGCATTTCTCTAATGACCAGTGATGATGAGCTTTTTTTCATATGCTTGTTGGCTACATAAATGTCTTCTTTTGAGAAGTGTCTGTTCATATCCTTCTCCCACTTTTTGATGGGGTTTTTTTCTTGTAAATTTGTTTAACAGACCATTTGCCCAGTCACAGGTAGCAGAAATTTAAAAGAGGCCCTCTGATTGTTAAAGTCACAATAAACAGGGCTGGGCATGGTGGCTCACACCTATAATCCCACCACTTTGGGAGCCTGACTAGGGAGGATTACTTGAAGTCAGGAGTTCAAAACCAGCCTGGTCAATATAGTGAGACCTTGCCTCTAAGAAAAAACAAACAAACAAACAAACGAAAAAAACATACTGCCGAGTGTGATGGCATATGACTGTAGTCCTAGCTACTTGGGAAGCTGATGTGGTAAGATCAGTTGAGCCCAGGAGTTTGAGGTTATAGTGAGCTATGAAAGCACCACTGCATTCCAGCCCGGGTGACAGAGTGAGACCTTGCTTCTAAAAATTTTTGTTTTTAAATATAATAAAAATAAAAAATGGGATGGACTGTTTGATAAGATACTACCACTGGAAGACATTGAACAGAAACTGGAGCATTCATTTATTTATTTGTTAATCCAACAAACATGTATTTACCACTACTAAGGGCTCACACTGTATAGGACACTGAAGATACAGAGTTAAAAGCACGTTTCTCACCTTAAAGAACCAATAGGCTGGTTGGAAAAATGTGGAACTAGACAAACACAGTGCAATGGAATAAATGCTCCAATTAGAGATTTATAATCTGTTTGAATGAGCTTATGAATGTCCAACCAATGCTGGGAAGACAAGAAGTTGGGAAGGTCTCCTGGAGGAGTGGACCCTTGAAATGTATCTTGCAGGACATGTCCAGATGAAGGTTTGTAAGGCCATGAAATTAGTTGGTAGCAGATGGTTGTGGAGTTACTGATGTAAGACTGAAGTCTGAGCTAAATTATGAAGAGCCTTGTGTGCTATGCCATGAGGTTCAGATTTTGTCCTGGAAGAAAATAACATGCTATTGGAGTATTTAAACAGAGAAGTAGCGTTCACCATCAGATTGGAATTTTAGACCACATGCAGTATGCCAGCTATTGAACTGGAGGCAGAAATACCAGCAAAGAGGTTATTATAGTAACCCAGGTGAGAGGTAAGGAGGGCTTGAACTAAGGCCATGGTGGTGACGAGAAAGAAATGATGGCTGGAGTAGATTTGAGAGGGATTTGGGGTTTGAAACAGTAGGACTTAGTGACTCATTGAGTGAGGGAAATTAAGCACAGTGAGGGGTGTAAGATAATTATCAGGTCTCCATCAAAGATATTGCTGTAAAAATTTCTCCATGGGTGAAACACTAGGTTAAATAATATCTATAGTCTTTTACAGGTCTATAAGCTATAATTTAAAATTTTATTAACTTTCAGAACTCCTGACAGCTTACACTAATAATCGTAAAATGTAATAAAGCTAACATTTAAACTTATATAGTATGATGGGATATCATTTTCCATATATTACATTAGGAGAACATTAACCATACAGTATTCAATATTGGCAAGGGTGCTGTATAATCATATATTTCTAATAAAAGTATAAATTGGTATAAATATTTTGGAAAACAATTTGGTACTATGTACCAAAAGCTATAAATACATTCAACCTGCTGTGAATTTATATCAAGGATATCGAAAACAGAATATAAGAAGAAAGCTATATCAGGGAAGTATGTGTTGCAATGATATTTAGACCTGTGAAATATTGGTCATGACCTAAATGTCCAAGAAGAAGGAGAAGAGTAAGTAAAATTGGTTACATCAATTCTGTGGGATATTAGGTAGCTAAGAAAATGATGACTATCAGGACTATACAAGGAATGACTGTGTGCCAAGACTTAAACCACATCTTAGGTTAAAAATCGAATGTTCTTTCTGTTGCTTCTCTTGTGATAGCATGATAATGCTCTATGGGAAACGAAACACAAAAAGTACGTGCATATTCATAATTTATGGATTTGTATGGATAAAGACTGAAACAAATAATAATTTTTAATGCTGGGATGATAGGAATATGGACAATATTTTTTCTTAGAAATTTTTCTTTATGTCTTTGTGCTATGACTCCACAATGGTGTTTTAACAATTAAAAAAGCAAAAAATACCAAATCAGTTTTATTTTGGTTTCAGAATTGTATTGTTTAGATCTTCAGCTTTCCCACAGATTGCTTATTATTATCCTTCCCAATTTAGAAGAGTTAGATATTTAATAATAGAACACATGTGCAGCAATTCTAGTACAGCATTTTGCTTTCTAAAAATTCATTCAGCACAAATTTCACAGAAGCCCACCTACACTTTTTTGAGCTATTTAATTTTTCACAGTTTTATGCCCATGTTGTGCTATGGCACCCATGCAAAAATAACTTAAGTGTTAACCATTCTGCAGAAAAATAGAAGAAATCTTTGTGATAGCTCTGAAAATGATGAATCAAGTGCTATTTTGGGGAGTTTTCCATGCTTAATAATAATAAATTGAAAACAAGAAGAAAAAATTCCTGTTTTGAGATCTTGCTCTCTTCTGTCACATTCTACCTGAAGTTATTAACCACCATCTCCCTTCCCTTCATTTCTATATCTTTTCTTCCTCTCTCTCTCTCTGTGTCTCTTCTTTGCCTGTTTTTCTCCTGGTCTCACATAAATTGTGGTCTTGCATGCTGAGTTTCCAGGTCATTCACTGGGGACTTGTTTTCCTGGAGTATTGTGAAGCAGCATTTATTTGCCTATGGATTTGGTTCTTATAAGGGTCAGTGACCTCTTTCTCCTTCATTTTCCTCATTCAACTTCTTATATATATTGTAAGCTTGGAGAGGCTCCCAAGTTCATTAATTTCTTTCGCATGATGCTGTGTACAATTAGAGCCAGATAAGAGCCGAATTCTTATTGACATAATCAGCTTCTAAGATTAGTACTTTTTTCTATAAAGAGAGAGAGAGTCAGAAGGAAGGGAGAAAGGAAGGAAGGAAAGAAGGAAGAAAGGATAAAGGAAGGAAAGAAAGGAGGAAGGAAAGAAAGAAAAGCAAAAAGGCAGGCAGTATCACCCACATGAGGACTGTGGATATGAGTTGGTGGAGGGTGAGGAAAACCTGTTACTAGAAGACAATGTGCCAACCTGATATCACATGAGTTACTATATCTGGGACATCCATGAGATCCTGAGGGATTGTGCAGTCTAATCCCCGTTGTGGAATGACATAATGCAGGAAAATAACATTTTTTTGAGTTACATGATTGTTCCCAAGTTTATGCCCAAGTGATGTTTGAAATCCACAAGATTTAAAATGAATAGTTATTATTTGGTATTAAAATGAAGGAATGCCTTATGAATCCAGTACCTTTTATTTCTTTCATCACTTGGATCCCAAATTCTCTGTCAGTTGGGATCCAGTCCCCTTGCCTGGCATGGGCCTCAGCCTGAGACTTTTCCCCCTATTGCGGATGTTTGATTCTCCTTTCTCTTGTGTAAGTGATGAGGAGCAAGGAGTCTCTTCAATCAACAAGGAGTCTAGACGTAGGTGGCTCATTTGCCATTGGAAAAGAAACCACTCCAGATCCTCTCTGGAGAACTGTGAGGTAATTAATTCCAGAGCCTCATACCATATATTAAAAAAATACATGTAGATGTATTTGAATCAC
This sequence comes from Mandrillus leucophaeus, assembly GCF_000951045.1. NCBI lineage: Eukaryota > Metazoa > Chordata > Mammalia > Primates > Cercopithecidae > Mandrillus > Mandrillus leucophaeus. The sequence goes on from NW_012105364.1 coordinate 8,156,766, forward strand.
AGATTAATGGAATCTGTGATTTATTTCTCAAATAGAACTCATCTAGTTTCAATCTGAATGGGTTAGCTCAGACTTTGCCAAGAAGCTTTCTCAAAACTCTTCTCTTTCTAAAAGCACTCATGCCCGAGTTTCAAGCTCTGTCTGGAGGGGTTGGAAGACAGCCACTGATAGATTTCACACTCCACTCTATTTTCTTATGAAACACTACTGAACACCTACCAAAGTTATAAATTCACATACCTCATAGCTAGGACACTAAACTCTGCCAAGGCACATGACTGCAAATACCTACCTCTGGGTTCTCATGTGTTTCCCTGTTCTCTGAAGCCGTTTTGCCCACTGAACTTCATTTTCTTGTGGCCCTTGAAGTGCTTAAAAAAGATTACCTGGGTAATAATTATGTCTTTATGTGAGAGGACTCTTGTTTTCTTTATGATAGCAACAAACATAATATTATATTGCAAACAATATCCAGAAAAAGTGTCAGTAGTGGTTTTGATTAAATGATAGGTCTTATTTGTTATTAAAACCAATTACTGATATGTCTGAAAAGAACCTTTGGCATTTGGATATCAGACCAATTAGGGACAGTTTAGTAGTTTAATGTTGACTTACATGAAAAGCAGATGCTTTAAACCCAGGCAACACGGATTTTCATGTGGCTCTTGTTTTAGTCAATGCATGTTATTTTCTGGATTTTGTTCCTAAAAATATTAAACAAGCACCTGTTATGCCACCAGAACAAACAAACAAATAAACAATCAGTGTAAGATAATACAGGCACAAGCATAAAGGTGCAGAAACGTTTTAAAGAGAAACCTGGTTACAGAAGATGCTTCCCTAACATATAGGACTAAAAGTATCTTGCTGTCTTTAAACTCTTTTTCCTCTGTATTAGTTTATTCTTGTACTGGTATAAAGAAATACCTAAGAGTGGGTAATTTATAAAGACAAGAGGTTTAATTGACTCGTGATTCTGCAGGCTGAATAGGAAGCATAGTGGCATCTGCTTCTGAGGAGGCCTCGGAGCTTTTACTCATGGTGGAAGGCAAAGTGGGAACAGGTGTCTTACGTGGCAGGAGCAGGACCAAGAGAGGAAGGGGGAGGTGCTACACACTTTTAAACAACTAGATCTTGTGAGAGCTCACTTACTGTACAGTAGCAAGAGTGAATGGTGCTAAACCATTCATGAGAACTCTGCCCCCATGATCCAATCACCTCCCACCAGGCCCCACCTCCAGCATTGGGGATTATATTTCAATATGAGATTTGGGTGACGACACATCCAAATCATATCATCCCCACTCCCACTTAATGCCCTTAAAAATCAGGGCCCCAAACGTGTATTTTACCCAAGTGATGTTGTATACAGTGCTACTGGACTTAACAGAAACCCGCTGCCCTCCCCCTACTTTTGAATCTTTATCCCCAAGAACAATTGTTTCCAACCCCTTTAGCTGTTTTTTTGGTTATTTGTCTCCACTTTTCACATAACATTTGTATGTTGCTATTTCTTCGTTTTTTTAATCTTTCATTTTGATTGTCTACTACGGAAGATGATGACTTAACTCCCCACAATATACACACTGCACATGGATATGCGTATGAACACACATACACTTCCTTTCCTCCAATCTTTCCATTAGGATTGTGTCATAATTCTGACTTAATTAGTATTCAGTGCTTGTATTATCATGATTCTGCACTTGAAGTTACAGTTAGTCTAGATAGTGTACTAAAATACCATTTCTATTCTTAAACATTTTGTTTTTCCTGAAATTAATCATTTCTTGCTTTGTCATATGCTTAGATTTCTATATAACTTATCAGTTCATCCTCAAACTTTGACAGAACTGTACATATGCTTTCAGTATATCCAAACACCTCAAACAGCCCATCCATTCAGTTTCTTTTCTTCTTGGAGATTCTTCTGGAGACTTCCATTTCCCTCCTCTAATCTGGATGGGATGATCTTTGGACCTTTGATGGCTGTTAACTCTGCTTCTCTTCATCATCACTTTGAGAAATCCCCTTTCTTTCTCCTGTGCTGAATTCCTTGCTACTTGGATTCTGGGTCTTGTTTGTTCTTGTTTCCTTCCTTGGTTGGAAAGCTTCCTTCCATCCCTGGGGAGCTTCCTAAAAAAGGTGTGCATGAAGGTAAATGATTTTTTGAGCTTTCTTCATATTTGAAATAGACTTTATTCTACCCACACACTTGATATATAGTTTGGCTTGCTTTCTTTTCATTTCAAATAAAACTCATTTTTTCTTATCATTTTGAAGGTGTTGCCCCATTTTCTTCTGACTTCACATTATTGCTGTGAAAATCCTGAAACCATTGTGAGCCTTAATCCTTTGCTGTAATCTTTTACTCATGAGTGTTTTAAAATTTTGTGTTCATGTTCCTTCATACAGGGTTTTGTTCCCTCCCCTTCCTTCCCTTTTCATTTTGCTGGCATTTTGTAAGTATTTTCAATCCAAAAATTCTTGTCCTTCAGTTCTCAGAAATATTCTTAAATTTTTCTTTGGTAATGGCCTCTCTTTATTTTCTCTTTTGGGGATTTCAAAATTGGAAAGTTAAGCCTCTTGAATGAATTCTCTAATTTTATGATCATTTTCATTTGTTTTACTTTCTGAAATATTTTCTCAACTTGCTCTTATACCTAATCAGTTGAGATATTTCTATCTATCTTTTCCTTTTTCATTTCTAGGAGCTCTTCCTTGCCCTCTGAATGTTTCTACTTTTAGCCTCCTATTCTTGTTGCATGGACACACTTCTTTTCTCTGAGGGTATCAATATTCTTGAAGTTATCTATATATGTCTTATTTCTATGTCCTTTGAGTGTATCTCTTCTGTTTGTTTTGGTTTCTGACTTTCACAGTAGAGGCTCCTCTCAAATGTCTGCTGTGAAATTAAGAGTGAGGTGCTGACATGGCGTTTGTGAGCCCTGGAAGCGAGGACAAAGTCATTGGCCAGTGGGCTTTACTTTAGCTTGAGCAGGTAGAACTGGTCATTTAGCTGGGAGACATCCATAGATGAGTATCAGTATGTCATCACCCTTGGGCCAGATTCTCCAGAGAAGATTCTTCCACTTTTCTGTATGGGGTTTAGTGGGGGCAGGGGTTGGTGGGTGGAGGTAAGTTAGGCTACTGCAGTCTGGATGCTAAACAGGGAGAGGGGACAAGGGACTATCTATTCAGTGTGCAGACTTTTGTTCTATAGAAACTCACTATGTCTTTAACTGTGTTTGATGTCCCTGAGTTCATCCTCTACAGAAAATGACTCTCCGATCTTCTGTGCAGAGGGACTAGAGTTGAGGGAAGGGACTTGAGAAATTTTCAACCAAATCCATTTTCAACCCCACCTTCTGGAGTCTCTGGTACCTCCACTCCAGGGCCTTCATCATGTTAAGTGGAACACCAGCTTTGTTTCTGTTGGCCTCTGCCCCAGTCCCACTCCTTGTGGGCTCTCTTTGAGCTTTTTCTATTCTGGTAAGTCAATTGCAACTTGGTAATCATCTGCTTTTCAGCTTTCAAAACATCGATGACATTTCTCTCCTCTTTTCCCCACTTTTTTTATACTAGACAACTTAGTTGGGTATTTGGAGGAATTAGAGTGTCTTAGCTCAGGTTGCTAAATCAAAATACCATAAACTGAGTGGCTTAAACAAGAGACATTTATTTATCACAATTCTGGAGGCTGCAAAGTCTGAGATTAGGATGTTAGCCTGGTTGGGTTCTTGGTGAAGGCTGTCTTCCTGACTTGCAGGCGATGGCCTTCTCACTGTGTTCTCACATGGTGAATGGAGACAGAGAGAGAGAGAGAGAGACGGAGAGAGAGAGAGAGATCGATCAGCCTGATCTTTCCTCTTCTATTAAGGACACTAATCCCATGTGGGAATCTTACTCTCATGACTTCATCTAAACTTCATTATCTCCTAAAGGTAATACTATCACATCAGAGGGGTAGGGCTTCAACATGTCAATTTTATGGGTATACAGACATTCAGTTCATAACATGGAGGTAAATGAATGTGTTCTATTTTCCATGCTCAACAAGAGGCCAGGCCATGCAACAGTCTTTTTTTTTCTCTTCTTTTCTTTTTTGCTGCTGCTATTAGTGAGTCTCAGGGTAACAGGACAGAAGTACTTGAAAGGGTGCTGTATCAGGTGACTCATCTCCATTTTCAGGTTTTTAAAATGGGAAAGACAGAGTAAGAGAAGGAAAAGGAAGAGAGAGAAAGGGAAAGTTGAGCAGGATCAATAAATAGGAGCGAGAAGTGGATGAGGAGAGGAAAAGTGAGGCTATTATTGAATAGTAAAATGGAAGCCATTGTTGTCTTCATCTTCAGTCTATCCCCCACACTCCTTCCATTTTTTTTTTTTTGAACTGACAAGAGAACTATAGTGCTCCAATGAACTGGTCATCAATCCCCTAGCACCTGACCAAGGCTCCAATACTCTTACAAAAAATATAAGTTTGTAAGATCCCCAGTCATGCTTTGACTTGTGAAGTCAGGATTTATAATTTTGAATTGGAAAAGTTTTCTGATGTACCCTCTAGTTCATCTCCTCTAGGCTTTTCAAAAAGCAATTTATTGTATTTTACATGATGTTCTATTCCCATATTAGAACTTACATAATTCACAGTACTCATGGGAGGCAGCTATGTGGTATATTCATAGAAACACAAAATGTTGAAATCCAAAGGCATCTTGAGATCATCCTGTCAAGCACCCTTCTTTTTACAAATGAAGGAACTGATAGCCACGAAGTTATACATCTTGCCCAGGGTCATGCAGAGGGAACATGGGTGTGCTCCACTGCAGGGATGAGAAGAGGATAGCATACCATAAGTGAACTCGAATGAGTGCTTCTGTTACTCTGTTTATATTCCAGGATTTTTTTTTTTTTTTTTTAAACAAGCTAAGCTTCTTTTCATTTGTAGATGTTTACATGTTATATATGGTTAAGCTATAATGCATTTGCAAGGAGAATGAGTTTTATCTGGAAGTCACTGCATGAATGGAAATTGTAGAAATTATATCACAGAAATTTATGAAGTAACAAATTGTTATCCTTTTGTCATTTGCAGTTCTGATCGGTTTTCATTTTTGCTCTTGGATGATGTTGGGATTGTTGAAAGCTTAATGTTCTTTTCTAAGAACCCCCTTAGATAAACAATACCATTTAATGCAGAATGTTATAAAACACCTGCTGTATTTCCTATAACACTGAGAATGTAGATGTTTTTGGTTTCAGTAAAAGATTGTTTGAAAGTGCATCTTTAAATTATGCAATATTGACCTGGCTTGCACATTTTCAGAATTTCCAATAATAGGAATAAATTTTTAAAAACCTATTCTCACAAGTTCTTATGTGTTTTAACATTAAAATAAAGCCTTGTAGATAGCTGTTTGATTAGTTGTGATTACATTTTACTGAGACCAGCTGAAATCCTTCATTCTTAGGATTGATGTGTTCTTGTTTCCTCTTCCAGTGGTTATTTTAACGGTTAACTTATTTTTTTTTCCTGTATTCCTTCTACAGTAACATAAGTTGTCTGCTTCTTATTGTGGAAAAGTGAGATTAAATCTTTTTGTACAGAAAACAGGGTGTTTATTACATCATATTTAATGATAACACTGTCAAAGGAAATATGCATCTCTGTGGACTGGTAGTATCCATTAGAAATAGATTTTGCTGCTTTTTGGCTGGCTGAATCAAGCATAATCTCACTTCTGAAATGCTTTCTGACTTGTTGATTCTGACGCGTATCAGTGTATCATACAACTATTCTTTTGCTTCTCTGACTGCGTAATTCCAAGGTCGCTGGCAAGAGCCAGTGAATCTTACTTACAGTTGCCAAGTTCCATTTTCTTGGTCTTTTGTCCCTAGGCTGCCCTATATTATAGCATTTCTCACATCAAATTGTAATATCTGTTTACATATTGTGTTGTTTACTGTTATCTCCTGAAGATGAGGGACTGTGTTTTCTTATTCATTCATAGAACTCCAGATTCTAACAGAGAGCTCAGCATGTAGCAAGAGCTCAGCTAATGCTCCATGAGGAATGACAGGCAGACCCGGGTTTATGGAGAAAATAGCTTGCAATAGGCTCTTTTGAGAGGATGTCAGTCAATGAAATTTCTGTCTACCTTGAACCAGACCAAAAAACATTTATCTAAACTATGCAGCCTTGATGATGTAAAACTTTGAAGTTCACATTTTGAATATACCACCTTACCTGTTGATATTGTATTTAATTATGTACATTGAGGCGACCTAATGACCAAGGAGACAATTATTGAGAGATAACAGCAAAGTGCGGTAATTATTCTCTATTAGGATTAGGTTCACAAGGTTTGCATTTGACTCCTCAATAGCCGTGTGATCTTGGGGACAGTTTTTTCCATGTAAAAAGAAATTTAAAATGTTTACGCTACTAACCTGATAGCATTAGGATATTATGAGGCTGAAATTAGATATTAAAACATTAGTGAAATAGTGTTTTTCTGTTCAAATATATTATTATTTTCTATTTGTTCTAAAAGTAGATCTTTCATTAAGGAAAAGGTAATAGAATTGTGTGTGTGTGTGTGTGTGTGTGTGTGTGTGTGTGTGTGGTTGGAGGAGGTTCTTGCCTCTCAAGCTACTAACTGTCTTCTATTTTGAATAAAATCTAGTCCAAAATGTATTTTGACAAGAGTTCTTCAAAGAATTATGCTGGGCATGGTGGCTCCCACCTGTAATCCCAGCACTTTGTGAGGCAGAGGCAGTAGTATTGCTTGAGGCCAGGAGTTTGAGACCAGCTGGCCAACATAGCAAGACCCCTATATCCACAAAAAACAAAAACATTAGCCGGGCATGGTGGCACGCACCTGTAGTCCTAGCTACCTGGAAGGCCAGGGTAGGATTGTCCCTGGAGCCCAAGAAAATGTTACATGGCTTGCTATCTAAAACATCTATTCACGATCCTTCCTTTTTAGTAGGATCCAGAAAGTTAAAAACATAACTGCATTTTTAACCTTTTTATGTACTAAGCACATGGATCAAATCCTCCTGTAGGGAACGATCTTGCATTACCTAGGGAAACACTACATGTTACTTGCATTTCCTTGAAAGACTGAGTTTTTAAATGCTTTGAGTGCTGATGTTTGTTCTCTGAAGTTCATTTCATAGTTTGGTTACTGCCATACATTGGTCATTGTACAACCCTTGCTCAGAAGGGTTATTTGGCTAAAATAATAATGACCTTTCTGCTATCAGTTTCTTCTTTCTTAAATTGAGAATCTCAGTCCTTGTATCTGTTGAAAATACTGCTTTGAGTAAAGACCCCTCACTGTTTGAAAGCTAATACATAGCAAAACACAGGTAATGCTGATAAGTAGAATCAGATATTACTTGGTGCTGAGTAGAACAGTGCACATAGATTACAAGCTCTAATAGCTGCTGTTGATGTACTGTTGAGAATGTCCTATCTGCAGAAGGTATTTGGAAATACCTTTATGACTTGGAAATGACTTTATGATATGTACACATATAACACAGATACCAAGATACTTTGCCTTTTTCTGAATGATGGTGGTTTTAAAACATGGGTATGCTTATCTATTTATTAGATAATTTCACTATATCAGGAAACAGTGGCTTCTCATTTATTCATGTATTTGTCACACATCCAGTGAGTGTTCACAGATATCAGGCTTCACTAGACTTAGAGATACACTGGGGTGTTTAATTGGTACAATTCTGTAATGAAATTATTAATTCTGTAATGGGCTTAATTCAAAGTCTAATGGTGTTTTTTTTTTTTTTTTTTTTTTTTGAGACAGAGTCTCTCTCTGTCACCCAAACAGTTCTCACTTTGATTTCAATATTGTCTTTGTCAAAATGGTTTCTCCAGGCAATGGGCTGGAAAATATGTCCGAGAGTCTGTTCATATTGGTCATTTGAGCATTTAGAGGGAGTTAGTTTTCTCTTCTGAAATTTTCCTATCATATTTTTCGCTCCAGAATCTGGGAACCTAATTTGAAATGGCAAAAACAAATAAAGAGACAGAACAAAATAAAGATCACAAATCACTCACCAAAAATAATCCAAAAAAAATACAAATGCACTTAACACATTAATGAAATTCATTTAAACCTAGTCAGGCGCTCCTTCTCCAATTGTTCCTCACCTCGCAATTGCTTTTTTGACCCTACAGAGAATTCCTTTTCTGCCCAGTTCCATAGATACCTCTGGACTGGGTGTTCTCTCTCAGCTCTCCTCTGTCTACTCTTGTTCTCTTTCATTCTCCTCTGACACCATTTCTCTTCTCCCCTTTCCCCTTCCTGGTTCTCTTCTTTTATATTTCTTTCTTTGTTTCTCTGAATCTTTCCAAGTTCCTATACCCATGTCTCCTTAGACATTTCTAATTCAAAGGAAGAGGTAAGAAGAGGCAACATGTCAGACATTCCTTTCTATTGTGGTGAGCGTAAGTTTTTCTTCTAACTGTGCAGCTTTCTGCAGCTGACTCTATATCCCCCTTGAGGAATCTCTAGTTTGAGATGTGATTCTGTGTATACTTGGGGAACAAAATTTGAGGTTTCTCGAAATAATGCAGGTGAATATCACTTGAGAAAGACAGTCACTGTTTCTGTGTGGGGGCTGTTGATTTTGATTTTAAACAATTTACAACTAACAGGTGTTTTCTGAGGAAAACATAATGTGTTGAGTGTCTATTGAGTCTCTTCACAAAGCCCATTTGGGTGGCATCCTCTTAATCTTCAGATGAGGGACAGAGGTACAAAGAAGCCACCTCACTTACCCAGTCTCACATAGCTAAGAAGAGAAGGGTCAGGATTTGGATCTAGGAAGCTTGACCCCAGAGATGAGACTCCTGTGTTCCTCTGAGCAGACCTCCAGATCTGTGGTGAGTTGTGGCTGAGTGAGAGCCCAACGTGAACCTTCCTAGACCCGATCCACCTCCAGATCACAGCATCTCTCTCAGAGTACATCTGCAGACAGCAGGAAAGGGGCTCTCTGTGCCAAGGTCCTTTCTTTACTTTTTAATTATGATTTTATTTTTTTAAAAAGTATCTATTTTTATTGTAGATTTGGGGGGTACATGTGCAGGTTTGTTACAAGAGTATATTGTGTGATGCTGAGGATTGGGTTTCTGTTGATCCTATCACCCAGATGATGAACACAGTACCCAATAGGAAGTTTTCAGCCCTTGCCCCACTCCCTCCATCCTTTTGGAGTTCCCAGTGTCTATTGTTCCCATCTTTATATCTGTGTGTACCAAGATTTAGCTCACACTTACAAGTAAGAACATGAAGTATTTTGTTTTCTGTTTCTGCATTAATTTGCTTAGGATTATGGCCTCTAGCTGCATCTATGTTGCTGCAAAGGACAAGATTTCATTCTTTTTTATGGCTGGATAGCATTACACAGTGTATATCTACCACATTTTCTTTATCCGGTCCACTGCTGATGGGCACCTAGGTTGATTCCACATCTCTGCTACTGTAATAGTGCTATGAGGAATATACAGGTGCATGTGTCTTTTTTGGAGAACAATTTCTTTTCCTTTGGGTAGATACCAAGTCATGGGGTTGCTGGGTTGAATGGTAGTTCTGTTGTTGGTTCTTTGAGAAATCTTCATACTGCTTTCCACAGTGGCTGAACTAATTTACATTCCCACCAACAGTGTGTAAGTGCTTCTTTTTCTCTGTAGCCTCATCAATATGTTATTTTTTGACTTTTAATAATAGTCATTCTGACCGGTGTAGATGATGTCTCATTGTGGTTTTGACTTGCATTTCTTTGTGACCAGTGATGTTGAGCACTTTTTTTCATGTGTTTGTTAGCCACCTGTATGTCTTCTTTTGCGAAGTGTCTGCTTCTGTTGCAGTCCCATTGCATAGTGAATTGTCTTTATTTCCCCATGCATGGTAGTGCATGCCTCTTCTGTATCATTCCTTCATTGCATTGCTTTTCAGAGTCCCTTTAAGATTCCACATGGCATTTGATAGAGGAAAAAGTATAAAATGTTTGAAAGTGAGAAAGAGAAAATGAACATAAATATAAGTGCAGTTTTGCTCTTTTAATCCATGTTGTTAGAGATAACACTTTTTCTTTACAGTGATGTGCGAGATAAATCTTCTCTTTTGCAAAGTACACTTTAAGCTGATAAACTTACAGTTTCATGTTGTGCATTTTCCTGCTAAGTCCCAGTTTTGCACCACATGAGGAGGTGAAAATATTGTTACAGGAGGCGTGATTACACTTATTTAAAACATAGAACAAATTTTACTCAACTACCACTAAAGGACCAATTACTTTAGGTCAAATTGTTAGTTTACTTATGTCTTCAGAAAGATGGAAATATAAATGATGCTAAGGATATTTAGGGTAGAGAGCTTATATGTTTCTGTTGCCTTAAAAAAAAACACCTGGTTATTTTGTTTTGCTCATTGCTGTTATCTGAAGGCATGTTCATAACAAATAAATAATGGTGGATGGGCTGTATCACATTTTTATTAGATCAAAAAATGTTTAATTCTAGGCAAAATTCTTATGGGCAAACTGTAAGTCTAATCATTTTTAACCAATATTCTAGTCATTCTCTTTAACAATTGATAAAATGGTAATTTTGTTGGCTTATTTGTACTCCAAAACCAAAGTCTGCCATGTGGCTCTAAAAAATTTTATAACCAGAGACTTAAGTTGATTTATATAGAATTTAATTTGATAGAAATTGTGAACCAACTTGAGATACTGATAATACTGTACTCATGTTGTTTTTTTAAAAAGCACACTTAGTATTCTATACACAGCTTTGTAAGTAATTTCATCCCAATAAGTTAATCCTCAATTTCCATCCCAGTTGGAACTTGGTGCCGTGACATTGTTTCTTGTTTTATTTTTCTCCTGCTCTATTATTAATAGAGATTTTTGTCTTATAAATGAGCAACAACTAAAAACATAGTTCTTTATCCTTTTAGATTGTTTTAACAAAACTTCTTTATTGAAATACCAGAAAGGTCCTATTTCTCCTATTTGTGCTGGCTACAATTCTAGTTTTCTACCGTTTGTATAGATTGCCTTTCTTTGTGCAACAAGATGTCTTTGAAGGAGTGTTAACATTAAACAATAACATTCTATTAATTACTTGCCTTATAAGGCAAACAATAGTATACTATTGTTTCAGAAAAATGGTATCTTCATTTTTGTATACATTTCAATGATACATTATTAACACTAATGTACATATGGTGAATTGACCTTCAGGATCCCATCAGTGCAGGACCTGTTATTTCTTTCTGGGAGTGCTATAGACAGGCAGCCTTCAGCTCTGAGTGAGGGACTGCCCTGGCTAGCGGCCTTGCCCAAGGTCACCTTCCCCTCTTCCAGAGTGGCCCAGATCTGATGACTCATTGTATTGGTCAGGGTTCTCCAGAGAAACAGAACCAGAAAGATTTGTTGTCAGATACTGGCTCACACAATTATGGAGCCTGAAAAGTTTCACAATCTGCTGTCTGCAAATTGGAGACCCAAGAAAGCCAGTGGTGTAGTTTGAATGCGGGAGAGCCAGAGGCACTGAGGGCAGGAGAAGATCAATGTCCCAGCTCAAGCAGTCAGGCTGAGTTCATTCAACTTTGGTCTACATTTTTGTTCCATTTAGGCCCTCAATGATCCCAGCCTGCACTGGAGAAGGTAATCTGCTTTATTCAGTCCACTAATTCAAGTGCTAATCTTTTCTCTTTTTTTTCTTGTTTGTTTTTGAGATGGAGTCTCGCTCAGTTGCCCAGGCTGGAGTGCAGGGGTGCCATCATGGCTCACTACAAGCTCTGCCTCCCAGGTTCACGCCATTCTCCTGCCTCAGTCTCCTGAGTAGCTGGGACTACAGGCACCCGCCACCACTCCTGGCTAATTTTTTTTAATATTTTTAGTAGAGATGGGGTTTTACTGTGTTAGCCAGGATGGTCTCGACCTCCTGACCTTGTGATCCGCCCGCCTCAGCCTCCCAAAGTGCTGGGATTACAGGCGTGAGCCACCGCTCCAGCCAATCTTTTCTGAAAACAACCTCACAGACACACCTAGAAATAATGTTTAACCAGCTATGTGGGCAGCCTGTGGCCCAGTCAAACTGATGCATAAAATGAATCATCACACTGATTGATGTGGAGGTATAATGGCCTGGCCTTTGTGGCCTGTTTTAAAGCAACTCTGAAGGCCATTCTAGCCTCAGAGCTTGTGGTGTCAGCAGCCTGTCACTGGACCATAGCCAGCCGGATTTCTCTGCCTGGATTTCTCTGCTTCCCTGGAGCCCTCCATCAGGTAGATGCCAAGAGCAAATTTTGTGCATTTCAAACTCCTTCTGAGGTCTACTTCTAGGAGAGTCCAACAGTATTATCTCAACACATTAGATTCCAATCTCTTAAAAAGGTAGCACAAATGTTTGAATGAAACAGAACATGTGCTTGTTTCCATAACAACTTTTGCTTAACCCAATTGGCACCATTAATGTTTTAATAGTTTTAACCATTTTATTAAAGAGTTAAATTCTAATTTCAACTCAGATATTCGAGCCAAATCTTTACTACTTATGGAATCCATTTGAAAGGAGAATTAATTCTTGGAGGTAGGAACTGGGGGATGGGAGAATAATATAAATAACTTTTCCCATTCTCTCACCTTAAAATTGCCCCGATCACATTGTAATCAACAATGAAATCAACAGTGAAACCTAGTCATTTCATCTATTGGCACAGGCAAGTGAGCAAGGATCACTTTTCAGAATTTAGGATATTTGATAATACTACATATAAAATGGTGAAGTTTCAAAAATATGATCTGTTGAAAAACCTGTGTTTTAGGGCTGAATATCAAGTCTCTCTCAGTGTTGGTGATGATTCTTGTCTGGTTATGATTATTACTATTATTAACACTGATAATAATGTGCCACATTGGCATAGGAATTTACCCTTTATAAATGAATTCTCACAGTATACCTGAGAGATAGTTATTATGAACCTCATTACAGAGATGAAGAAACTGAGAAATGAGAGACTTTTCAAGATTACATGGGGCCACCCTCAGGTCTTCTGACAAATCTATTTTCTTTCTCATTCCACCATCTCTCTGCACTAGCAAATCAATACATACAAGCCTTTTATCTCTCATATCTGAGACACCTGACCACTCTCCCACAAGTCTCAGCCTTCTACAGAGGTAAAAATTCTGAAATGGCATTGTTTTCAAATTTGTCCTTGTATCAATATGAGGAAATTCTAATGCCGCTCTACAGATGAATACACTAAGGCCTAGGTAGTATCTAATTCATGGCACCCTAATAGAAACTATTTTGGGAGGCAGATCCCATTTCAGTGACAACTTCCTCTGAATAGTCATGGCCCAAATGTATATATTTTTTTACTTCTTTTAATGACATCTACTTTTAAACATATATTTACATATAGCTATTTGTTCCCCTACTTGATGGAGAAGTCTTTGAAAGCAGGACTGTCTCATTTCTATTTCTCTATCCTAGAAGTACCTACCACAAGTCTTGCATTTATTCATTCAACAAGTATTTGTTGAAGTCTATGTACCAAACACAGTGATACGTGTTGGGGTATACTGATAAATTTGAAAGACAAGGTTCAATACTCATAGATTTCTAATTGAAGAAGAAAAGGAAAAAGAAGTAACAAAAAATAAAAGTAAAATTAAAATTATTATGATTGCTGCAGTACAAAAGAAGTGGGAGACAAGAACCTCAGAAAAGTCTTCCTGAGAACACACATCAACAGAAACAGCTGGGAAGTTTGGAGGTAGACTGGCTATATGCTGGAGAGCTTTAAGTCACTTCTATAATCTGCATGAATTCCAAGTATCTTAGTTAAGCTCTTATTACTCAACAGAAGGACTGTATTTATGTAGCTGTCAATTAGCTTTACAAGGGACAACTGGCAGGGTTTTAAAAAACAATTCTTTAAATTTGTTTTATCTTATGCATCAATCATTTGCAGTCACTAAACCATTAAGCCACAGGTATAGTCAATTGTAGATGGGCAAGATGATGGAAGAAATCTAGACGTAGAGGCAGACAAATCTGGTTTTGAACCTGGATTTCAGTATCTTGCAAGCTGTTGGTACCCCTGTTTCTCATTTTCCTTATCAGAAAGATGGTCATGATACAAACCTTCAAGTTCTGCCATTAGGAATAGAGATGGTGTCATTGAGTGAATGAGACTGGAAAGGAGTGATCATGTGTATTGTAAAGTATACATGAAGTGTTAAATTCAATAAATGATCTTTAAATTATTGTTAAGTAACCAGAAGGAAAAAAATACATAGGCTTCAAGGAAACTAGCCAGGAAATTTTAGAAAACAGCCAATTATAAATTCCTTAATAGAACATTTTCCCTGTAAGTACTAAGCTTTAAAAATGACAGAACAGGAACCCCCCTGCAGAATAGGGAAGTTAATGTCCCTTGAATTGTACACAATTAGTAATCTTTCAGAGTGAGACATGGAAGAGTAGATGTGGTGGATCAATTATTTGATGAAGGGCAACTTCTCTTCCACCCACCCACCCCAAGAATTTAAATTAAAACAGAGTATCTTTAAAAAGTCAAGCAATGGATGTGGAGTATTGTATGGAAAATGTATCTTTGATGAGATCTGAATCTTTGAATTTCATTGGATTTTTAAAACCAAATTCTAACAGTAGGTAATGACCCCTTCCTCTTATGAAGTCATAGGACTGTTTTAGGGGATGACCTATTTGTCATTTATGACTGAACTGTGGTATATCTTATGCTGTTATCTGTGTTACCTAATTTACACCCTTGTCTGACGTTTCTTATGTGTACGTATTGTCATTCAATTATATCATAACTGCTGAGGACTGGCAGTCTTTGTCTGTAACTCCTGAAACATAGTAGACCATGAGTGCTTACGAATAGATTAGCTGTCTGACTTTTTGACTGATATGAAGAAAGAAAGTGTGAATGGGTATCAGGGTTCGGGAAATAATCCCAGTCTTCTAACTATAATCATTTGATAAATAATCAATCTACACTTTAAAAAAATATCTACAGGCACCAAACAGCACAGTGCCATGTGGAACAGGTTCTCTACAAGCATTTGTTCAGCTTAATAGAGTAATACTCCAGTGCCTCTTTCCAGGAAAATACAAACTGACCAGGTTGAAAGATATGAGGTGTGGTATGGGAATAGTAAAAAGTGAAATGGATTTAAGCTATGTTAAAATTCAACTCAGCGAACTCAGCTCTTTACAAACAAAAGTGTTTAATAGGTCCATCGTGAATAAATAAATCAATGAATTCAGACTAAACTATGTTTGGATTGCTTGTTTGCTTCTTCTGAAACAGTAATAATAAAAATTTTCAGAACTTAATTTTTTATGGCTACAGAGTCAGTAACAGTCTCAGAATGATACTCAGCATATAACATGCCTTTAATGGGATGCTTAAGTAATCATGGCAATTTAATTAAAAGGGCAGTCATCTTTTGAAACAGATATTGTTCCCTGGAGAGTGTTACTTCGTGTTACATTTTGCAGTTACCTAATGTTTCCACTCACAGAGGTTTGTTTGTTTGCATTTTAAAGAAATTATACATAGTCTTCAACTTACCTCTAGACTTCATTCCAAAAGTTTTCTCAAAATATGTAATCACTCCTTTCCTCCTTCTCCAAACCTGGTGATTTTTTTCAGAGTTCTATAATCCACCTTTTCTATTGCTGATTTAAATATTCTCTCTTAGTGACCTCTTTGCCCCACAACACTTCAGTTACCTAACCTATCAGCCCCTGACAAAAGTATTACATTTCTCTTCTCTATCTTTAGCTCCAGATTCACTTTTTCAGTTTGACATTCCATGCATACTTTGAAGACAACCTGCCTCCAATCAAAATCATTATTTTCTCCTCCTTATCCTCCTGGATTTCCCGCTTGTTTAATGATACCGTCACATAACTGGTCACAAAGACCAAATCCTTGGAGTCATACTTCGTGGTTTCCCATTGCTTCGCTACTTACATCAGATCAGTAAAAAGCTCCATTGACTCGAACTCAGAGATTCTGCCTTAGCTCCAACTGCTCCTCCCCAGCACCAGTAGCACTGGCTCAGTCATCATTTCCCACTGCTTATTCCAATACCTCCTGGCTGGGTTCATTGCCTCCTGTTCATCTCACTTCAGGCTGCACTCTGTATCAGCGATCCTCATCTGTTTTTCTTCCATGGAGTGCAATGCTCATACCTGAGACATATTCTTATGGGCCACTCAAAGATCAAAGAAATAGAAACATTTAGTGAGAAAGTTAAGCATTTAATTATTCGTAGTCTTCCACAGGCCCTTGCAATCTGACCCTTATCTCCATCTCATTTTTGTTGCCCACCCCTCTGGCCCTCATTCATTGACTCCATTGGCCCTTTCCTGCCCTTTCCCATGCTCTTATCCTTTTGATCTCGACTATATTACACCACTTTAGGGTGGCTTTCCCTGAGCAGTCCTCAATCTAAATTAAATTTGTTTGCTCTTCCCCACAGGGCTCATTATAATTTATAATTATGTATTATTTCTTCTTCTGCTTCTGCTTCTTCTGCTTCTGCTTCAGCTTCTTCTGCTTCTGCTTCCTCCTTCTTCTCCTCCTCCTTCCTCCTCTTTCTTCTTCCTCTTCCTCCTCCTCCTTTTTTCTCTTCCTCTTCCTCCTCCATCTCTTCCTCCTCCTTCCACTTGCTCCTCCTCCTTCCATTTCCTCCTCCTCCACTCCCTCCTCCTCCACTCCCTCCTCCTCTTTCTCCTCCTCCTCCTCCTTCCTCTTCCTCTTTCTCCTCCTCCTCCTGCTCCTCTTCTTTTTCCTCTCCCTTCTTTTTCTCTTCTTCCTTTTTATTTTGCATTAAGCCTGATTTACCCATAATATTTCTGAATTCTGTGAACTTAGAGAATTCCTTTTATTCACCATTGTGTCCACAGCACCCACACAGTATCTGGCAGATACTGGGCACTCAAGAAATATTTACTGAAGGAATGAATCAATTATCACAACTAGTAGTGGTGTATCAGTAGACTAGCTAACTGCAGGCAGTGACACAGCCCAATCTGTGTATTATGGACAATTTCCACCCCTGGAATGTGTATTGTAAGGTTACTAAGAGTCCTGCTATTACAGGCATAATTTTGAATGTTCTCTAACTTATAAGAAAAATAGTTTTATGTGCTAGCACTAGTTAGTCATACATCTGCTGTATGTATTAGGTTTGATCACAGCGCCCTGGAAATCTATCATTTGGCTACCAGACTTTTCTTCTTTGAAAGTCTACCTAAAGCATAAAGCTCAGCATGTACTTCTCCTGCTGATGAACCTAATGGGTTCCCCTTGTTTTCAGAATAAAGTCCGAGTTATTTGATGTCTTAGTCTCTTTGGGCTGCCATAATAAATTATTATAGGAGACTGGTGCGGTTTTGGTGGCATGTGCCTGTAATCCTAGTTACTCCGGAGGATGAGGTGGGCAAATCACTGGAGCCTAGGGCTTTGAGGCTACAGTGAGCTATGATCTGGTCACTGCACTCCAGCCTGGGTGACAGAGTGACACCCCCATATCTAAAAAAATAAAAATAAAAATTACCATATACTGGATGACTTAATCAATAGTAATTTATTTTTATAGTTCTGGAGGCTGAAGGTGTGAGATCAAGGTGCCAGCATGGTCAAGAGCTGATGAGGGCCCTCTTCCTGGTTCAGTGTCTTTTTGCTGTGTCCTCACATGGCAGATGGTGCAAGAAATATCTCTGGAGTCTTTCTTATAAGGACACTAATCCCATTCATAAGGACTCTACTTTCATGACCTAGTCACCTCCCAACAGTACCATCTCCTAATACTTTCACACTGGGGATTAAGTTTTAACATATTAACATTCAGACTAGAGAATTTGGCACGTCTAACAAAGCCATTCTCAAGCTGGACCTGGTCATTGTTTCCAACTTCAGACCCAGCCAGTCTCTACCATAGGCCATGATTGTGCTAGGTTTTTACATACTTTGGCTTCCACCAGACATGTTCCACTTTGTCCCCACATGGATGTATATTTGCTCTTTAAAATTCAGCTCTCTCAAGCACTTTAGTTACTCCTTCTTCTGTGTTCTGATTATATTGAATATCCTATGAATTATATACTTTATTATCTATTCCATGGTAACTTATTCAAATGCCTGTTTCCCAGACTAGATGGTAACTCCTGGATTAGACTGTGCATTTCCAATGTTGAGCCCAGTGCATAGAGTATAATGGCATCCAATAACAGTTGGATGACTGAGTGCATTGTCAATTGTTTGGAAGTAAAAATGCCTTTGCCTACTGAAGCAATGCTATAAATGGTGATTTAATTCTTAGCTGACTTAAAAAAATACTGTTTATACCATAATACAATTGAAACCTATTGCTAATATTGCTTTCTCATCTAGTTTCAGAATGTTATCTCTCTGTTTCACTGCAGTTGGGGGAACCTCTTTCTTCTCCTCCTACCCCAGCCCAGAGGCAGAGATCTTTTCTATACTTTTCTCTTTTGTCCCTCATTGCCTAAGAAAGAGAGGCCAAAATAAGGGTTCTTTCTTTTTATTTACAGTGAAAATGAGATGGTATTTCTGCCATTTTCATAGTGGAGATGTATGTCAATCAAGAGTTGGCATCTTTGGGGTTTGCCTGTGTCTTATATAGTCTTGAAGAACACTTGTCACATAAGACATTGTTATGCTGATGCGTGAGGATCTTGCTGCAGTTCTATTAGCTATACAATGAAATTAACTTTAAGAGAAGTCTACTAGTAAATTAAAGTAGTAAAAGGACCTTGCTACTTAATAAGGGTCTCAACTACAAGACATACTCATACTTTTATTAATTCTGTCACTTGTCCTTTGGCTTATGTTGCATAAATCAAAACAGCCCTTCCTCTTTCCACCTTTTGACTCTCATCACACATCTTATACATCTTGGTTTTCTTAGGTATATCCACAAAAATAATGTTTAAATTTTGGGAATGAAACCCATGTCTGATTAATAATTATTGTCATTTATTTGGTGAATATATTATAATGTAAACAAATACAATTGCTCTTAATAGGTGAGAGTGACACATATTTTGAGAAAAAATATTCATACAGAATTATGTGCTTTTATAAAGCAGCTAATTGAGTTTGCTAATTAAATAAATGCTCTTCCTGAATCACCCCCTCCCCCCGCCTTTTTTTTTTTTTTTAAATAGGTGGTGTTTGCATTGCTCAGTCACAGAAAATCCCACGTGAACCAAGACCTGGAGAATTTGAAAAAATTATCAAACGCCTGCTAGAAACACCTAATGCTCGAGCAGTGATTATGTTTGCCAATGAGGATGACATCAGGTGCTGATTACTTTTCTTCTGTATGTAGGGTCAGATCTGTGTCCCATATCCTCTTTCTAACATATTTCATGTTCAACATAAAAGCTTGCAATTCCCTTCCAATAACAGACTGCCTTCTGCTGCCTCGTAGTTTGTAAATCTGAAATACCTACAGAGTAAAACTTGGGGACTGAATGAGATAAGACAAACAAGGGTGATAGACAGAATGATGTGAATGAGGTTAAGGATAAGGCTAATTAACATGTGTTGGAGTTAGTCTCTGCTATGTTGCCTTTAGGAGATGATAAGATGTGGGCAGTTAGAATGATCATGTTAATTGTTAAACAGTGACCTACTGAGTGTATACAACTTCCCAAAGCTGTTCTTGTAATATTCATAATTGTGGTATTTTTAATACATGTGGTATGCATTATTTATTTTTATTCCTATAGGAGGATATTGGAAGCAGCAAAAAAACTAAACCAAAGTGGGCATTTTCTCTGGATTGGCTCAGATAGTTGGGGATCCAAAATAGCACCTGTCTATCAGCAAGAGGAGATTGCAGAAGGGGCTGTGACAATTTTGCCCAAACGAACATCAATTGATGGTAAGAATGTACCATAGAGAATTTGTTTCATTGCAGTTGGATCTAAACTCAAAGGCAAAATTGGAGTATCATAATATGAGGAAATGCACTCATTACTGATGACTTGATATAAATTTTAGCTTCAGTGGCAGAATTGTCAAGACCAGTATTTAAACCAGCATGCACATGCATATATATACACACACAGACACACATATGTATTATATATATACACACATATATTTATTATACTTGTATAGTGTGTGTGTGTATTTAGGAAAGAGTCCCCATTAGATTTTTTTTTAAGAAAAAGGCCGTAGTCAGTTACTTCCATTATGTTAGTAATTGCACTTTGAGTTTGAGTTTGCTTATTTCCATGGGCATTTATGGTAGTCATAGCATTGTTGGAGGGAAGATGCTTGATTTATAGAAAATGAATATATGATGCTGGGCCTATCCTATGGGTAAATAAATGCAACAGGAAAGACTTGGAGCATCCTGAGAGGCAGTCTATCTTCTAAACATATTTTCCAATCAGTTTGACAGTAACTGAAATTCTCACTTTTAACATTATCCTTTGGAGTAAGACATTATTTCCAGGGGGTCTCCCTTCAATAAGTGGTTACCTGAGCAAACTGACACTTGAGTTCTCTTACCCATGACTCCATAAGATGACATTAACATGATTGCTTTATTGAATTAGCTGAAAACAGAACATATAGGAGAGAGAAACTTTGAAGTATGTGGAAACACAGGAAAGTCTGGAACATTGATCCCTGCTAGGAAAGAGGAAAGAATGAGGGAAGTTTAAGTTGGGTTCTGAGTATTCAGGATTCAGCATGAAGTCACTGGTTCCTGCCTCTGGGAGAAGTAGAGTAGGGGAGGGTATAAGAAGGACACTGATACCAGGCTTTCCTGTTGTACTTATTCATAGATCCAGGTGCTTGAGTAGTGGCGATGGTGCGGGGGGATTGTCCATTAACCCTCCTTGGCTTTTGCCATAAGGGAAGCCTTGTTTATGGGCTACTTGCTTTCTCTCATTTGTTATGTGTGTGTGTGTGTTTCTTTTCATGCAGTGATCACAATATAATGTCCATTAGAAAGTTCTGAAAATATTTAATTTTGAAAGAATATTAAAATCTTACCTTTCTCCTTTGAAATAGGATTTGATCGATACTTTAGAAGCCGAACTCTTGCCAACAATCGAAGAAATGTGTGGTTTGCAGAATTTTGGGAGGAGAATTTTGGCTGCAAGTTAGGATCACATGGGAAAAGGAACAGTCATATAAAGAAATGCACAGGTAACCACTCAAATGTTTTCTGTGGTGCATTTGTTTCAGCATTACCTGATAAATGATGTTTATGGATAACAATGAGTGTATTTTCTATTTTTTTGTGTGTCTTCTTGTTATAGTGTCTCAGCAGGGCTGAGCATACACTGATCATTCAACAAACTTAAATTTATTGGTTCTTTCAATCGATCAGCAAGATTTTATTGAACATATACCATGCATATAGTACTGGGATATCTGGAAAACATTTATTGTCTACTTTGGAAAATGTACTTTATTAGGTTTGCTGGAATACAGACAAATAAACAAGACATAGTATTGCTCTCCAAGAGTTCAAAATGTAATATGCATCATAATAGTTGCTATAAGACAGTATTTTTCAACTATTTTAATCCCTGTCCCCTATAATACTATTATTTTCTTAAATCCTGCATAGTAGCTATCCTGAAACATGCATGATTTTTTGATGTCTTACTTTCCATAGCTTGTGCTTAAAAATAATAATGATATTGAATAAGCATTTTTGAACATATGATTAAAACTATATTTTCAGATGATTGTGCACATAAGAAAAACTGCATTTTTTTTTTTTTTTTTTGAGATGGAGTTTTGCTCTTTCGCCCAGGCTGGAGTGGAGTGCAGTGGCCCAATCTTGGCTCACTGCAACCTTCGCCTTCTGGTTTCAAGCGATTCTCCTGCCTCAGCCTCCTGACTAGCTGGGACTACAGGCGCGTGCCACTATGCTCGGCTAATTTTTGTATTTTTAGTAGAGATGGGGTTTCACCATATTGGCCAGGCTGGTCTCAAACTCCTGACCTTGTGATCTGCCCACCTCGGCCTCCCAAAGTGCTGGGATTACAGGCATGAGCCACTGTGCCTGGCCCAAAACCACATAATTTTAAAAGTTACCTAGAACTGAGTAGTAAATTTAGCAAGGTTACAGCTATGAGGTCAATATAAACATTCATTTTTAATACATATATTAGAAACTAGCACATAGAAAATGAAATTTAAAGAATATTTCTTATAGCAGAATCAAAAGCATGCAACATAAGGGTCAATTTTAACAAAAATGCACAAATCCTTTACACTGAAAACTACACAACTTGAATGTGTGTTTCAGAAATGATTCATTCCTTCTTGTACCCCGCCACCCCCAGACTTTGATATGTCCTCCTTTCCCTCCTCCTCACTTTCTTTGGAAATAGCTGTTCAAATAAAAGATGTAATGTGCTAAAAGCTAGCACAGACATATAAACAGAGACAGAATAAGGAGGTGGAAATGGGTGCCACGCCGTGGAGGAATCTGATTTCAGGCTTCCGTGTGCCAGGCACTTTTCCAGGAGCTGGGTTGAGTGAAGAATGGCAATATTCATGCGCATGGGGCTTACATTTGAGTGTGCGGAGACGGACACTCTATAATAAACATAAATGAACAGATGTGTTCAGATGCTGAGATGTGCTTAGAAGAAATACAACAGATTAACTGTGAAAGACTCACCTGGGTATTAGGAGGAGGAAGGTAATTAGATTGTGTGGTCCGAGTATACTTTGCCAGAGGAGGTGACATTTGAGATAAGACCTGAATGACAAGAAGTGGTCAGCTGTGTAAAGATATGACAGGAGTGCATGACAAGCTCTAGCGCCGGAGTAAGGCTCTTTTGTTCAAAGTACAGGAAAAAAAAAAAAAAAAAGTTCAGGGAGGTTGGAGCTAGAGTGAATATTGCGAGAGGAAGCGTGATGACAACCGAGGCTATGGTGATAGTCTGCAGCCAGGTCATGCACGGCCTTGAAGTTCTTTCTAGAAGTTCCAGAGTTAAGGAATTTGGGCTTTATTCTACCAGCAGGACACAATGTCTTGAGGCTCTTCATCTAGAGAATTGCTCAGACACTTGGTTCAAGAAGATTTGCCTGGCAGAAGTGTCAGGAGGATTGGGGTTCAGGGGAGAAAATGGGGGCAGGTCAGTGAGGTCTCATCCAGTATGCTGGGGACAGGCAGTCATGGTCTAAGAAGAGCTAACTAGGGGCCGGGCACGGTGGTGCACGCCTGTAATCCCAGCACTTTGGGAGGCCGAGGTGGGCGGATTGCCTGAGCTCAGGAGTTTGAGACCAGCCTAGGCAACATGGTGAAAATCCGTCTCTACTAAAAACACAAAAAATTAGCCCGGCGTGGTGGCGGGCACCTGTAGTCCCAGCTGCTTGGGAGGTTGAGGCAGGAGAATTGCTTGAACCCGGGAGGTGGAGGTTGCAGTGAGCCGAGATCGCGCCACTGCACTCCAGCCTGGGCGACAAAGTGAGACGGGGTCACGAAAAAAAAAAAAAAAAAAGAGCTAGGTAGGGATGTAACACAGAGGACAGACGCTCTGGTAGGTAGCGTTATATTTATAGTACACGCTGAGTGGTTGATGCTGGGGGCGAAGATCGTTAAGTCATGGAGGATGCTGATGTTAAACCTCTATCAGGGAGGTCTAGGAAACTGGTGATGTGAATAGTTAACGGAGGAAAAATAAAGTAAATAGAATGGTTAGGTGTTTGGGAATAAACTTGAATTTTGTTCTGAGATAGCCCCATGGAACTGGCCAGCAGGTGGCAGCATAAGGTCTGGGACCCCACAGAGAGTTCACTAAAATTTGAGATTAGGAAATCTTGGAGATTTCGAAGTTAAAGACAAAAGCAGAGATGCAATTGCCATGGGAGACTGAGGAAAGATGAGGAGTGATGACTGAGAATTCAAGGGCAGGAACCAGGAAAGAACACAGAGAATGCTGGGCTTGGGGGAAGGAGATGATCCGGGAGTCAAGGTTGTCCCAGTCTCCAGGAGAAAGACGGTGCATGAGGATTCAATGCTGCAGGGATCTGTGGCTGAGAGAGAAGGGTGTGCTTGGGTAACCAAATTGGAGGGGTTGAGAGAGAACAGAATAGAAGTGGAGGAAGGGATGCTGTTTCAAGAAGTTTTGAGGGAAAGAAAGTAGATATGGTGGGAGAGCTTGAGAATTGAGGAGATTTCTTCAGGATAGGGCACATTTAAGCATGTTTTCAAAAAAAGAAAAGAGAAGGGATAACTAGTGAAAGAGATTAAATGCAGAGTAGGATCTTGATGGAAACTTTAAGGACAGGCATTAAAGACCAGTGTTACCTTTAAATCATGTGATTTGGTTGAGGGAAAAAAAGGTACACACAAACATATATGTAATCAGAGAGGAGAGTTCTATGATTAAATGCTAAATTTGGATATAGATAATTAGGGAAGTTCAGAAGATGTGTGTAAGTTAACATTGTAACATCCAAAGCTCTGTGGAGGAGATGAGTGTTTGATAACAAGAAGGATTTGGGAAAGACATCCAAGATGAGAGGAAAGGGGGAGTGAGCAGGACAAAGGCATAGAGTAGGGCATGACGTGGAGGTACGTGAACAGCAGTAAAAAGGTGCAGCTTCTTGGATAGGATGATACATGTCAAGGGATAATGGAAAATACAGAGTTTATAGAAGGGTTTGGAAGGAGAATTTAGACACTTACGTGCTTTCCACTGAGATATATTTTACACTATGCTTAACTTTGAGTTCTGAATGTTATTGTTTGATTCTCTATAAATTCATTTCCTGTTGTTTAGACTGTATTAGTGAAAATACCCCAGTTAATGAAATGGATGAACTCATACACACACACACACACACACACACACACACACTGTTAACCAGTCACATAACTTTTCAATAGGCTGTTTTCAGAACAACCAGTTTCTCTGAACTCATATTTTCTTTCTTTTTTTTTTAAACTTGTAAGTGGGAGTTGAACAATGAGAACATATGGACACAGGGAGGGGAACATCACACACTGGGGCCTGTCGGGTTTGGGGCAAGGGGAGGGAGAGAATTAGGCCAAATACCTAATGCACTGGGGGCTTAAAACCTGGATGACAGGTTGATAGGTGCAGCAAACCACCATGACACATGTATACCTATGTAACAAACCTGCATGTTCTGCATGCGTATCCCAGAGCTTAAAGTACAATTAAAAAATTTTTTTTCTAAGTTCAGTCAAGGTATGTAGCTGTTCCTCTAGCATCTGTAGATGGTATATGACTAGACTTTTATTTCAGGCACAAATACTGAACTGGTTTGTGGTTGAATCCAGATTCTGTGGCATGTCTGCCTCCAATTCCTTTGATTTATTTGGGTGTTGCTAAAATTATAACAATTTGTCCAATTAGAACTATTTCTAGTGCAATGAAAATGGTGTTTACTCCAAGTGCTAGGGCAAATGTACCCCTAGGGAACTGGGTCAATAAACAGATTTTCATGCAAATTCCATTGTGGTGATACCAAAATAACTTGTCTCTGGGTAGAAAACAAATAACACTAATTTAATTTTTTAAAAAAGCAACATATGACAATTTTCAGATGATGAGAGAAGGTATTTGTCCCCCAAATTGCCATTATGCCCAGTTTTCATCTCTGTTTTAGGGGAGCGGGGAAGACGATCTGGCATGTTAGTGATCAAATGGACTTGAACAATTTACAGGATGTTCACGAGTAGAGGTGTCCAGCGTTTGCAAAGTGTTTTAAAATGTGGCCTTAAAAAGTTTACATTTTAACTACCTGCAATGAGTCAAAAAGTTAAGGCACTGTCTGAAAGTGAGATATCCATGAGCCCCTTTTTGTGCATTCAGAACATCATTGATAGGCTGTATGTGTTGAGTAAAATTTTACATTAGGCGACGGTAATCTGCGAATGTAATTATTTGCTTCCACTGGGGGCAATATTGGCAATGTATTTACATGGATGAGAGAGTGCTTCCCAGCAGGGACGGGCTTCTGTCTTACCAGTTTTCCAGAGACAGAACATCTTCAAGCAGTGAGGAGCATTTCTTCCTGAAATTTACTCAGTAGAAACAGTTTTCTGAGATAATTTTCCCTTCTAGAATCTCAGGAAAGCTTTCAAAAAGATGTGATATTACTGCTAACTTTTGATTTGCTGGCCAAATTCCAAGTGAGGTAATTCCTACCATCCACTTAGCTATTTATGTAGTTATTATTGCTTCTGAGAGCTGCTGAGTTCTGAAAGCTACTACTACTTAATCCTACTTAAAATTCCCTTTGTCTTTCTCGAGAAGAAAAAAGGACTCTTTTATACTTGTTATCAGTGGTGATGGGTGTTATTTTATAGACTTTTATCTGACCTCTCCCTCCCTCTCTTCCTCCCTCATTGTACTCTCAGGCTTAATGTCTTTCCACTCTCCAAAACCCAGACACCCACAGACTCTCTTGAGAATTGCGTCTTCATCCTCTCCCTGTCTTTACACATTTTTCACACACTTATTCCCCACTCAGGGCTCTGCCACAATTCCTCTCCCTTCATCACCTCATTTTTTCTCATTCTTATCTTTTCTCTGATCAGTCCCTTACTTGACCTTGTTTTGTCCAGCAATATTCTCATTGGCAGTAGGGAGTCTTTCTTCAGAGGTTTTGCTTTACTTTTTAAATGACTGTCGTTCTGATTTCTTGTATTATATAGTGAGGACCCGATAGTGAATATTGCAGATACGTGAGTATGTGGGTTAAGCTGCTAAACAATGGCCAGCTCCCTCTGGACTCAGGCGGGTCTTTTCCTTCCTTTCTCCATCAAGAATTGTAAATAGCTGTGCCCTTATCAAAACAACATCCCTTGACTGACCCAGTAAGTACAGTTGATTCCATATCCTATCTTAAAACCTTCCTTTGTTTCATTCATCCATCCATTCATTCATTATTCATTTAGTTGTTTATACATTTCGAAGCCCACCATGTGCCAGGCACTGTGCTTCAGATAGAGAGACAAACGACAGACCTCCCTTGCTCTCAAGGAGCTCGTAAAGACATATACGCTGTCTTGTGGAATTTGAGGTGTTTTCTTTGTTAGGTTTTAATTCTCAGCCAGGAGGCTGGGGCACTGCTGCTTAGCCTGCATACAACTGACATTCAGATACTAAATAGTGGTGAGCATATGCTATGCAAAATGGCCTATTGATTCTTATTTATGATGATAGAAATAGCGGTAATGGAAAAAGCAATGCACAAATATGTTTCTTCCCATAAACAAGCAATCCTGTCAGTGAACCAAATAGCAGGCTCAATAATTAGCTCCCTGAAAGACCTGTCAGTTTATTTTCTGGTGCTAGATTAACTAGGTAACTTTTCAGGTATAACTACCTCTCAGCAGTCCTCTGTTTGTTTTGCGAAGTCATGAAAGGTATAAGCTCTCCTGTATTCACTCAGGACTCATAGAGACCATATGAAGGAAGTAGGTAGTCATCAAGGGGGATGAATTTATATAATTTGATTTGGTGATTCAGAGTGAAAGATAACCCAGGTAGGTTCGCCTGAATTAAAATGTGTTCTTCCACCCCCTTTTTCCCCTTGCCTAGAGTAAAACTCTGTCGGGGAGAATGCATTTACATTAGCACGAGGAGGTGGCCATCCATATGCTCTTGTTCTTCGCAAGTAAAATAGCAGAAATCCAAGGATGATTTATTTTTGCTGTTTCTGATATTTCATGTTGAATTTCAATAGATCCATCTGAGATGACAAAACAGGCATTGATTTCAGACATACTAGATTTCAGAATTTAGAGCTGGGATGTAAAATAAGAATCAATCTCTTGTTTTCTAGTGAAGAAACTAGAACCCAGAGAAGTAAAGTGAATTATTGACAAATCACAGTGTTAATCTTAGAGCTGCAGCCAGGATCCTGGTTTCTTTTATTTGGATTTGTCCTTGACATTTATATCCTCCATTTATTATTTACTTATATTAGACATTTTACCACATAGTTGAAAAATATCTTTCTGTTTTTGCTCTTTATGATACTTTATGTATGATGCAATACATTTTGGAATTTTAATCACCAACTATAAAGTGAAGCAAAAATAACATATTGGTTATTACCTAATCCTTTATAAAGTAGTAAATTTTTAAATATTCTTCACATTGATTTTCAATGATATATGTAGTCTTTGTAGTGGGTCTTGAACAGCATAAACCTTTACATCCAGTTCCCTGGCCCCTTGCCTTGTATTAGAGTAGACCTATGACTACATTAAGCAAAAAGCAAAATAGGAGAAACTATCAACTAGAAGTTTCTATACCTGTAAATCCAATGACATTGAATTATAGCAGTTCACGTTGCTAAATTACAGTTAGTTTACTCATTTGTTCATTCTCTTAAAGAAAAAAACCACATCGATTTTAAACTATTTTAAAGCAATATGGGAAGTACTATGTCTAACAACATTTCTAGAACATTAGTGTGCACACAAATCACTTGAGCACCTTGTTAACATGCAGATTTTGATTTTGTAGCTCTGGAGGTAGACATTCTGCATTTCTGACCAGTTCCCAGGTGACATGGATCCTGGTGAGCTCTAGGGTATACTTTGAGTAATAGAGAATATTAGAGTTAGTTTATAATGATAACCATAGCACTTGAAGCTAAATTAGCAAAATAAACATTCATCTGTGCTAAAGGTTACTGATAAACTCAAGGTGTCTTACAGAAGGTAGTCTAAATAAGACTTGACCTATACATTGTCAATACAAAAAACATGTAATCAGTAGCCTACTTTATATACTTACTCTACTGATGTATTCAAATCAGTAAAGTATAATGACGGAGTAATATGTATATGTGTGTGTGTGCATGTTTTTCTCATTAGTAAATTTGAAAGTGGGATGCTTAATTACTAAATTACTAAATTTAAAGAAACGTACACAGATGCACCTGTATCTTCAAAATCTACAAAGCAGATTGTAAAGTTTGCCATGTCAGAAACAAAAAATATTCTGAAAACTTAAAACGCTGTACTGTCCATCATAAATATACATAGAGTGGAGGAGTTGAAGAGGTCCTTAGAGATTATTTAGCTCAGTTTCCTCACTTTGCAGAAAGGGAAATTGAGGCTCATCTGGTCAAGTTAGTTGTCTAAAGCCCTGTAGCTACCTAACGATGATAGGACTGCAGTCTGATTTGATACTTGCTTCTTTCCTTCATCCTTTCCTGCTCTGACGACCTTTCCCAAAGTGGAGCTGAGTTGCACTGACCCATTCTACTATTTTTCCTGGTATGTGGGCCAGTATGTTTTTTCGATGGCCATCTAAGCTTATGTATTCCCTCTTTGTGAAGCGCCTGACTTCTTGGGGGGTCAGATTGATGCATTTGGTCTGAGAAACTAACATTTTTAGAAGTGAAGCAATTCTAGTTAAAATTTCAAGAGTACATAAATGCTCACATTTTTTCAGACAATAATTTAAAACAGAAAAATGCTCATCCTACAGAGAGAAAAAAATGAATTCAGAAGTCTAGGAAATCCTTTCTGCAAAACCCACAACAGAAGCTGGCATTAGCTTGGTCGATTGAAAGATGAACGTATCTGAATAAACACAATCTCTGGAATATTACACTGAAGAACTCAGAAATGGAAAAGAGAATATAGGCAAACAGGTGACAGTTCAGCATTTTTGATCGCCAATTATTTGAAAAACTATGGTAAGGCTTGGGCCAGAGAGGATGATAAAGTTTAGAAAAATACAGAAATATTAGGAGAAATTGTCTTCCTTTAAATGGTTATTACACTTCAGTTGAGGGAACCAATTTGTTAAAACCAAACAAAAGTTAAAAAAGGAACAATGTATAGATGATTCAATATTAGGAAAACTTGATTTTTCCTCTTTTCCCAAAATGATACAAAGCAGATAAATACAGGAGACTATATTTCAGAAATAATATTTATTCTCTGTTTTATCTTGGGATTCCTCTTAACTCAGGGGATTTGAGAGAGTCTCATAGATATGATTTGTTGAGATACGAGAGAATTACCACAAACTCTTAAGAACATAGCTAAACAAAAGAACTAACTAGCTGAACAAAGGATCGGATACAGTAGGGCAAAGGAGACATAAAGTGTGATTAGAGCTTACTAAAGCTAATTGAGAAAACCTACTGAAGAGTCTTGATTATTTTTTGATTACTTATGACATTTGTTAAACTCTATATTGTGCTAAACATCTGCCCTCAAGGAGCTTATATTTAGTGGGGAAGATAATAATCAGACAATAGTTTGTAAGTTGCTAGTAAGCAGGGTCTGTATCTTCAGGACTTAACATATGCTTAGCATTATATGTCTGTTAAGTTAATTAATTGGTCTATATCGTATGGCCAAGTAGTCCTCCTGTTATTTATTAAAGCGATGTAGATATGATGCATGGTGCCTAGCTTGCATGCATTTGATAAATATTTTAATTGTTGGGATAATATTTTTTAATAAAAGAAAAAGCTCAGCATAGTTATACAAGGGCTTTTACTGTAATTTAAGAAGAAAAAGAACTATTCTGATAGTTTGTCTTTAAATTCCTGACTGCGATGCTAATTTAGATGGGAATACGATTCCAGAAACACATATAGGCCTGTGTCCTATAAAATCAGTCAATTTTTAATTGGAATATGTGTTTACCTGAATAATTGCAGTATTTGGTTACCTGAATATTTAATTGGAATATTTGGTTACCTCATTATAAATGCCATGGCTCCGTAGTGTTTTGTTTTTCTAAAAAAAATTACATTTTTACTATTTGAGGGGAAAGTACTTTATTTCCATACTACCTCTAATGAGGTAACAGAATAATGAAAAGACAACTTGGAGTACATAATGGAAAATGTCATTTAAAAAGGTTTCATTTATACAATTTTAAAAATGTAGAAAGTTATACGAATGTTAAAACTATTTATTTATATAATTCAAGCATTTTCTAAAAAATTATTAGTTTATTGGGTTTCTTTACCCTGCAAGAACATGAGCAAGAGATTTTGTTTCATTCACAGCTGCATCTCGGTGCCTCGGGTGGCATCTGGCACAAATAGACTTCCTTAAAATATTTGTGGAATAAATGAAAGAATTAAATTCGGCTTATTTTCTGCTCTTTGTCAAGCACTATCTATTAGATGTCAAGGACATGTTGGTGAGCAAAACGAAAATGGTTCTTGTCCTCATGGGGCTTACAGTCTAATTGGGAAGGTGAATAATTTAGCCCAGTTTCTGCAATGCAATGTGTTATGTTAAGTGAATAGCCTGCATATAGCAGGGAGAACTGATGTAGCCTAAGGGAGAAGATTGATGTCATTGAATTTGAGACTAAAATATGAGCAGAATTAAAATAAAATAAAAACAGGTGATCAGTAGTATTATTATTTTAACCAGAGGGAGGCACAAAGATCAGGGGGCAAGAGAAGGGATGGCAGTTGTAGAGACTAGGAGAGGGGGATAGTGAGAGAGTAAGGATAGAAACCCAGACAAGGGACAGATCATATAAGACTTTATATGCCTCAAGTGGCAGTTGAAAAATGTTTTGAAAGTCAACGAATGGGCACCAGAAGGTTTTGAGCAGAATAATAGAATCACCATCTGAGAAAGATTATTCTGGCTGTAATATGGATAATGTATTGGTGAGGCATAACACTGGAGGAAGGGAGACCCATGAGATATTACAGTAATTCTCCAGAAATGATAGTGGCCTAGCCTATGATGGTTGCACTGTACTAGGAATGGACAGAAGTAGATGGATATATTAATAAAAAGACATTTTAGGGATATATGTAGGGCTTGGCAATTAATTGGATTTTTAAAGAGAGAACAAATCATGGTTGATGCCTTGATTCTTGGAATGGGAAATTTGGTCATTGATTGAAAGAGCATTCCTGATATAATGAATGATTGGGGAAGGGAGGAAGGAGGATGATGAATTTTGTGGGATACACTGAGTTTAAGAAGCCTATGAAATATATAGCTGCAGATGTCTGGGAAGGGGTTAGTTGGTTATGTGAGTCTGAAGCTAAGAATACAAGGTCTTGCTGAGACAGAACTGGGGGCTCACTAGTATGTTAATGGGACTTGGCAAGACAGACCCAGAAGGTATGTGGAGTGGAAACTGCAGAGGGCCTGAGATAGAGCCTTGAGGACTCAGAAATGTGTTGAAGGAGAGGACCCTGGCATTCCAGTTTCTCTAGAAATTGTTTCCCTGTCCATAAGTGGAGCCCCTCTGGCCATATCTCTCTTCTACAACCCTGATCCTCTCGCCGGGGTCTCTTCAGCCACAACTGATTGATTTAACACTGAGCTCTTCACCAAAGCTAAATTAACAGAGTCCTTCCAGGTAATGTCTAAAATGGGAATGAAAGGAGGAGGATCATTCTCTCTCAGGGGGTGGGTGGCAGTAGTTTGAGGCTGTGAGATATGAGGCTGGAAAGTTTCCACCACAAGGGGGAAGGTGACCTGGAGGAATAATATTGACTTGTGCAACAGAATAAAGGTGACAGATGGAAAGAATTCTGATGGTGATGAGGACCTTAACCAGGTTCTTCTTGTAGGTATGTGAGATAGTTCAAGGTTCTCCTAATTATGCTTTCCCATTTTTAGCTAACAACCTACAGTCCAGACTAATACATTATAACAACACTTGCCGCATAGAGTGGTTGGGATGTTAAAGGAAATAATATGCATAAAGATTATTGCCTGCTACATAGGGAATATAATAGATACTGTTGCTTACTGATTTAACAACTTCCTTTTCTTTGAAGCCAGCACTATCTAATAGAACTTTCTGAGGTGAAGAAGATTTTTCCATATCTGCGTTGTTCAATAGAGTAGTCATTAGTGACATGTGGCCATTGGTCACTTGATGGAATACGGCTAGTGCAAACTGAAAAAAATCAAATTTCAAATTGTATTTAACTTTAATTACTTTGCATTTAAATGTAAATGCAACTTTAATTTCTTTACCTTTAAATGTGGCTAATGACTATCATATTGGACAGCAGAAGTCTAGGGTGATAGACCTATAGAACAACAATTTTTAAAGCTATTTTGGATTGGATTGTCTATCATTTTCAACTGCAAGCATCCTAACTAATACAATGTATTATAAATAAATGGAAATTATTTATTTAACATGGCATGAACATCCCTCATTTTAAGATGATATTAAAGAATTAAATTTTTGTTTTTATATAAAAATTCTGAATTAAGTCAAGAGGTGAATATTTGCAATACACGCAAATTATTTATATTAAACTAATATGTCACAGATTTCCTAAATACTGACTTCCCAGTCAGTGAATATAAAATGTGATTTCATTTATTAAAATTAAAACGATACACAGCTTTTCAACAATATGTCATTCAGATATATTTCTACATAAGTTGCAGAATTATAAAACACACATTAGAGAGTGTCCCTAACTTTATCAAAATAATTCTCCTTTGGGTTCCTTTTACAACATGCCCTCTAGTCTACCAAAATATTATTTTACAGATGGTGGGGTTGTGCTACTTGCCACCTAGATAGACAGTAATAGAGCTAAGCATTTTTCTTTGCAGTAAGTGAAAATCTGTTCAAAGTGCTGGCAGGTTTATCAACTGGACCATAAGACCCAAGAGGAACTAAATGTTTCTGTTATGCTTTCTGTGTCTAATAATTCCCAGCCTTGTTAGTAGACACTCAAACACTGCTCCCTAGCTGTGGAATCTTGGGTAGGTAACTTAATCTCTGAGAAATACTGATAAATGCTAATTTTCCATGTTTTTAGATTTTGGTGGTGAGAGTGGTGGTTGCTACCTTTATGCCTGTCTTTCACAAAGGTCACTCAAATTGCTCTGGTTTCTTTTTTTGTTACCAACATGCTCTATAGCTAAACTATTGAGCTTAAATGTCAAACTTGCATTATGTTTAGAAATGGGTACTTATCGGTTTATGCACGTTTCCCTTACACCCCAACGGTGGGCTGACGTAGGATGTGGTAGAGGAGTTAGTATTCTGACAAGTAGGTGATGTCATTCTACCCATGTATCACTTTCCATTAAATCTCTGACCCATATATAACCTTTAGCTGCAGGTTTGTTTGCTTACATCACTGTGATCAAATGGTTAGAATTATAGATTTTCATTTGGGAAAATGATAATTATTTTTCATTAAGGACATTATTGCTGGTTTGAATTATCCTTTTGTTTGTGGTTCAGGAACAACAAAGCTTTCCCTAGCGCTTCTGTGGGAGGTGGAAAGATGCTGTACACCTGCCTCCTACCCAGATCTCTTTCAGAAAGAAAATAGGCAGTGCTACTTAAGCTGTTGGATGGGAGCAATATTCAGTTCTTTGCCAAGAGAGATCCTAGACTCCAGATATGCCAATTCAGCAAACCACAGGGAGATTACCTAAAACTGAAAAAGGGCTCAGGAATCCATCAGAATATGAGATAATTTAAAGAAAATTTAAATCCTGCTGGCCAACAGAGAACCAGAGGACATTAGAGAAGGAAGGAAACTTAGAGGTCATCGTGTCCAATATTTTGCCGAGCGTCACCTCTCAGGCTGATGTAAAATGAGGACAGGGAGTACATAGAAACATTTTGGTTTTTCTGATTCAGTAGTACCCTTAAAGGCCTTTATTGGTGGTGCAAAATGAGGCTTTCTCATTGACTCTAAATAGGCTTATTAGCAGCATGCAGAGGGATTTCCACTGTGATCTTTTCTTTGTCCCTAGTCAGAGTGAAGGCATAGGTCTGAAGCAGGCTGATAGCTTTGGAAGTGAAAAGTACCGGCAGACTGAGGGCACAGAACGGGCTGGCTGCCAGTGTTGGGATCAGCACCCTGAGGAGTGTCATTTGTCAGAGTCACTTTTATGAAACAGAAGCCCTCTTTTGTGTATTTGTACCTGTGAAAGGGAGCAGCAGTGTAGCTGATCCAAAGTAGCAGAAAAACCACATAATTCGTATTGACTTAGGATGCTCACCTACCCACTCTTTTGCAGGAGTGTTAGTTGACATGTCAATACATGGCCAGCTTCCTTGGATTCTGGCATGTTGCTTTCCATAGGGATTTCATTAATCGGTGCGAAAGTTTCAGTAAAGTCCAGGGAACTGTTAGCTTTTTGTTCTCTGAAAATGTCCCTGTTACTGATTTCTTTGTGGGACCAGTCTACATCATTCGTAAGACTGACACAAAGCCCCGCTTGCACGTGTGGGATGAACGGCATGACTCACAGGTTCCCCTGGAGGACTGCAGGTTTGATTAAATGTTTAAATGACCTTTAGGACAGATGATTATGAGGATGGGCAAACAATTTGTTCTTTCAATTCTTAATAACTGCAGTGTGTATTTGAGGGGGAGGTAGATGTAGACAGAGTTGAGAAGAGTGTGAACAAGAGACTTGGGTAATCACTGGAGATGAGGGTGATGATGATGGTAATTGGATCTAAATAAGCAGAGAGTAAGATTTGTCAAAAAGGGGCAAACTCGTCGCCATTATCACCATCTCCCTCCTTTCACTTCAAACACAGACACTCACAGCATGTTCTGTTTCTGGTAACTTCCTAATCACACAGGAGCTCCAAGATTTCTCAAAGACCACAACCCTATGGACAAAAATCTTTTCTCCTTGACTGCCCTCTGGACAGCTCAGTAGTATCTTTAACATGGCAAATATAAAGATAGTAGATTCACTGCAAGGACACCTCCAGAAAAATACTGCCTGCATTTGTAAACATACACAGTATTATTCTTCAATTTGTCTTTATGGAAGCTATCAGTTAGCTACAGGTTTCCCTTCCTATGTCTGATGTACCTATCTCTAGTTGATTCTTTCTCTCTAACTCTAGTTCTTGAAACACTCTCTGCTGGTTTGATTTTCAGGTACATTCATTCTCTTTTCAGATTCCAGAATGAAAACTTCCTTTTTGAGACACCCAGATAGACTACCTCTTCCTTAGTCCACCTGGCCCTTATCCATGTCCCTTGAATGAGTTCTCTTTGTCTGGACACATTTCCGAAGTAATGCTTCTCTGCACTTCCAAATTGCAGCCTTTCCTTCTTTCAGCCTTTTGCTGTGTTCTATTCCATTATTTCATCGCTGCTCAGAATAAGCACTAGATAGACATCTAAGGTTCAACTTTACATTTTTATATATTTTATTAGATCAAAAACTGGTCACATATAAACTATAGTACTTGGGAATTGAGGGTATTACTCTCTTGAGTATTACTCAAGAAAGCATCACTTTCTTGAGAAGATATTACTCAAAATATATATACATTTTGAATAATGAAATTTTGACAGTATAAGATGAATTAGCAATGATATTTTTCAGAAAACACGTATGCAGTAACTTCATTTATATGACTATGTTATTAATCTGTAGGCATTAATGGATTTATGTAGCCTGTTCAGAAATCAATGAAGCCTGTTTATTCTATGGATTTTCTTGTCAGCTCCTTCCCTCTTCTTTTGTCTTCTTGGCATCACTGTTGACATCGCTGATGGGAATCCCACTGCTGCAGCCATGCAAGTGTTTTTGGTGTTTATTATTCACTTAGGCACCTTTGTGCACTGGATCTCTGATCAAATTATTTTGAAATTTTAATATGAAATACATAAGAGAAAAAATTGAAAATGTGTAGAGGCAGGCAAGCTTTCCTTTGTAAAAAAAAAAAAGTGTAATTAAATAGAGTGAGAGGTGTGAAATATGTCAGGAATTTTGCTAACATAAAATTTCATCATTTGTCTAGTTGTGTAGTTAATGGATTCATCTTAAGTATACAGCAATTCCTGGAAATAATGTGGGGAAGCTTAAATTTACTTTTGAGTGCATATTAGTATGTAAAATGACCCCTATCTTCAATATCTCTATGTTGTAACACCTGCTTTGTTTTTACAATAGAGGCCCTCGTTTGGAACAAAGCCACTTAAGTTAAGCTGAACATCATTGTACCTGAACAGTTACCTGGGTTATCTGTGGTTATATAAAATGTGATGAAAATTACACCACCATAATCACCCCAGGCTACTTAAGTGCCACAAAGAATATCAGAATGCAGCCCCTTCCTAAGGCGCTTATGTTTGCAAGGGGAAAAAAAACTGGCCTTTGGATTCGGATAAGAAACTTTATTGTGATTACAAATTGGATTTCCTGTTTTTATTTCAGGAAAGCTATATTTGAAGGTAGAAGATAGCTAGAATTGCCCAAACTCTCACCCCCTGAGGGTTTGAAGCCATTCTTGAATGAGTAAATGTATTCAAAAATTTAAAATTAAATCAGATTTGTTATATGGAATCATTTAAACCTAATTTCTAAATTAAAGGCATTTTAAGTTCACTTTCTGTTCCTTAGGCATCAACATCTCTTGCTACGAAAAACAAGAATAGATTCCAGTGCTGGAGTGAAGAGCCACGACTTTTCTTCCTGCATTCTGTTTCCCAGGCCTATCAAAGACATTTAAGTACTGAGTTAGTTTTGGCTAGGGAACTCCTCTGACTACTTTAGGGGCACAGATGATAGGGAAGAAAAGGGTAGACTGTGGGGTTAGTACTGGATTGATTTCTGTACCCCTCTTTGATGTTGATAGCTGCTTCCTGTTAGGAACTTCTGGTTGGAAGCATACTTCTTACCTGAAGAAAGTTGTGGGTTTATACAGTTCTACCTTGGTTTATTTACTAAGGCTCCTAAACCATATAGCACATCACTATGAATACATTCAAGGTCGGGCAATGGATCCTGCCCAGATCCCTGTAAAGCCAGAGTGGTTCTGCAACCATCATTCATGAATAAGGACCAAGACT
This sequence comes from Mandrillus leucophaeus, assembly GCF_000951045.1. Lineage (NCBI taxonomy): Eukaryota > Metazoa > Chordata > Mammalia > Primates > Cercopithecidae > Mandrillus > Mandrillus leucophaeus. Next base: position 8,194,679 of record NW_012105364.1, read on the forward strand.
GAGTTGCTCTGGTTGAAGAAGCTGTTGGATGATATGGGGTTTGTGCCACAGTGTGATGAATTCACTTTCCATGATGTGCTGGGCTCACTCTCAGCAAGGCCAGCTGAAAGCTGAGTCTGCTTTGGATGCAGAGGTATGTAGTCAGTGGCTGTGCACAGGATAGGACAGGACTTTGGGATGTACAGAAGGATATACTATTCTTACAAATACTTCCTTCACCTGTTTGCTGATGAGCAAGACTCCAGGAATAGGATACAAGGCCCCTAACTTGTCTTAACTCTGTGATTAGGTCAGATCTCCCTACTGTATGCCCGTAGTGCACCATGCTTATTTTAGTTTTTATTACAGTTACAGTTGTACATTTATTTGTGGGGTTGTTTGATGGATATTTATCTCTTATTAAATCATAAGCTCCATGAAGATAAGGAGCATAGCTTTTTGCTTACCTTTGTGGCCACTGTACCTGCCACATAGAGGGCACTGGATAATCCTTTGTTAAATGAATAACTAAACCTAAAAATCACTTCAAGGTAGGTGATGCAGTCATTAAGTTCACACTACAGTGAAAGACAGTTCTTTCCAATAGGACATTATATGTTTTTCCTACTATCACTTCTATTTGCTAAATTGACTTTGAGGTTGAGAAATTGGGCTATGACTCAGTATGTGCATAAAATCTTCAATAAATACTGTGTTCCATTTTTTTTAAAGCAAGGATAAGGATGAAAAAAAATGAAAGAGTTTATTTAAGCTACGGATATCCAGTTGTTGGTTGAAAAAAATATGTGACTGTTTGCATTTTGTTTAGCGATGGAACTCCCATATAAACATTTCTATCTTTGACAAAGGTTTATGCAATTGATCTGCCTGCTCATTCCCCCCCCCACTTGATTTCCTTTATTTAATTCACAGGTGAATGACAGTTAGTTCTCAGTTGTAGAAAATGCTCTCATGCCTTCATCTTTTAAGGAAATGTTCCTATAGCTCAGTCACCACTTTGAATATAGTTTTTCGCTTTGTTTTTAACTTATGGCATCAGCAAATGATTTACACCATAGTGTTAAACAGTGCTCATGGGGATGCTGATTTTAGCAGAATCCTGGGGAACTAACAGAAAAAAATCACAGCTAATTTTAGTATTTGTAGGGCCTTATGACAGATATATCTGAATACTATTATTCACCCTTGATAACTTCTTCCTAAATTATCTGTATTGTCTCCTGTATAATTTTATTTCTTTCATTGAATACACATATTTTATATATTTGATATTTTAGAAAATGTGCTTGAAAAAAATGTCTGTCTTCCCATTTCGCCATTGATTACCAATTTATCTAATCTACGTATCTATCATCCATCTCTAAACCTAATTTTTGGATACATATACAACCAATAGATGTGGGACATACCAACAATACAATTGCATGATAGTCTTAGTTAAAAAGCTTAGTCTGTCTCTGTGAATTTGATTCTTCTGCTTTGCATGATTCTGGCGGAGTCTTTCATCTGGTGCTAGTTTTTGAACACATGTTAGGCTGCTTCCAAACCATCTGAAATGCAGTCTCATGAGAACATACGTCTACAATCTAAAAAAATATACTTTGATTATTCCTGATACATAAAACAATAGCTATTTTTATAGCGTTAGAAGGAATATTAGAGATTATTTATCTTATATCCCATTTTTACAGATTGAAAAGCTGGAATCAATTGGAGTAAGTAACTTACAAAAGGGACAAAGAAAAGAACCAGGATGAGAAATTCCGTATGTCTTCTTATTATGCAATTCAATCCTGTGAATTGTTGATTATTTGCTTTACTACTCTGACTGACTTATGCATGGCGTTTTATTTGTCTTTCTTGCATCAAAATAAAAGAAGGCCTATTTCTTCTTCTTCTACTAGTTGCATAAAGTTAAAATGAGGCTGAACATTCTCTTGTAAATTCAGGGTGTTTACCTAGCCCAGGAAAATCAGGCCTAAGCAGATGAAGGAGACTTGGAATGATTTATCTAAACACCTAAATTAGTTACATCATTATTTATCTGCGAAGCTTCTCGAGTTTTGTTGTCATACTCTGGATGGAGGCCAATCAGAAATGACCCTTAAGTTCTGACTGTCTAGCCAGTCTCCCCTTGACCAAGGAGAACATTTGGGCATGAACTGTAGTTTTCATTGTCCTCCGAGCAACTCATATTAGAAATAGCTACCTGAGGCCAGCCTTTAGTTCTATTTTGATCAAACTGTCTTATAGACACAGCCTTTCGTGTTCTCTGTGACCTTTCAAACTGCCCCAGGGTAAAGGCGAATTACAAATACTATTAAGGTTGATGAGTAATCAACTCAGTAATGAGGATACTATTTCACATTCTTAGGGGTAGATGCTTTTTCTCTGTGGGATGCCTGAGTAGGAAATTTTGATGGCTCCAAATGTGGCCACAACAAACATCAGGAGGCTCTCCTATTGTAGAGATTTCCCTGAAATTGAACTCTGGAGGATGAAACATTTGGTGTAGATACTTGACCTTCTAAGAATAAAACTTTATGTATGTATGTATTTATTTTTCTAATAGCAGCAATTAGTCTAGAATCTAATGCCTTGTCAGTGAACATAACAATTTTTGTAAATGTTCTCCTCTTAGCTTTTAAGTTAGTTTTTGTTTTGTTTTGTTTTGTTTTGTTTTAGTGATGAGTCAAATTATACTCAGATTTTTATAGGTTATCCCTAGTATTCTTGTTATTGAAGATATTCAAATGTTAATATATTGTAATAAGGAGAAACTCAAAAAAAGAGGAATGATCTCTTCCTTACCCCCTTAGTGATACATACAAATAGAATATTTGTTCATGTTTTATTTTGCCTTTTATTTTTAAATCAAGGAGATTGAATTAGAGACAGGACAAAACAAGCAAAAACCTGAAGCTATAAATTTCTAGGTCAATCCAAATACATAAAGCATTAAAAAATGTCAGATGTGAAGCTAGATGCAAACTGACAGGGGGAAAAAAAAAACCTGTTTGTGTACGTAGAGCCCCAAACCAAAAGCAAAATTAAAATTTGTGCTGACCCTTCTCCCTTGGGGCTGCAGATGTCACTGCTGTCCAGGGCACCGTCTGTTACCGAGTGGAAGGAAGAGGAATGGCATCCAAGTCACTAGTGTAAGATAAAATTGTCTGCCTGCCAAGTCCTGAAGATGTCCTGCCATATTTTTTAAGGCCAGGGGATGTAGGGTAGAGGTGAGCAACAAAGGTGACCATTAACACTCATTGATTCTTGTCTTTTATGACTCATTCTTTTATTATTACATGTTTTGTAAGAGGTTTTATACTTATACATACATAATTTTTATTTAATCAGTAACAGCAGTAGTTACAATTTATTTAGCACTTACTGGACAAGGTATTTTATACACATTTTCTCATTCAATGTCCAGGACTATTATTCAAACTGAGTATTATTCTTATATTAAAGATAAGGAAATAACTTCTAACTAAGCAAAGTTGCTCAAAATGACACATAGAGTGAGGTCTGTGGCTGTTCTCTTACTCCAAATGCGGGGTATCTCAGAAATTTCCACCCTCCAGAAGGCTACAGTGTAGCTCAGACTGTGCAAATTGTTCTTCCATTTGCCATGCACCCATGCACTCAACACTATTCCATGTCTTCCCTGTGCTCTGGGAAGCTGACCCTTGTCACTTTCATGACTGGGACTCTGCTCTCTGTGTTTATCTTGAGTCAGGCCTATGGAAGGCTCTCACAGGATATTGGAGGGCAGGAAGAGAAAGACGTCAGGATATTCCTTCTTCATGTCCTACTTCGGCCCTGTACGCTGGCAGTGACCATGTCCTTTCAGGATATAACTGCCTTCACCCTGCTCTCCTCTGTACCTCTCCTGATGCAGGGCTCCTAAGGAAACACTGTTCCTTTTCCTTGACTATTTATCCCTAGGGATAGTATTATATTCTCACCTTTGGGTGCCCTGCCATCTTGTTTGCTCCTTAAGTCTGTCTACAATTTATGCAAATAACTCCTTTATTAAAATCTCTTCATTTGAACACTCTGGGATGAATTATGTATTTTTTTCTGGGACCTTGACTAATACAGAGGCTGATACTACACCCATATGAAAATATATCAAAGATAATTTGCAAAGCATGTTTGAAAGCTCTACATTAGGATCACTAGCATGCCAAAAGGCACAGATAAGAAAATACAGGGCATAGCAAAATATTGTTTCTTCCTAGTAGAGAACCTGCCTCAGGGAGAGACTAGGCTGGTGAGAAGGGGGAAAGACTTTAAGAGTCTTATAGACCAGGCATTAGAGAATTGTGATAGGTTTTTGAACCTGTGATAAAAGCTGTGTTTGGGGAAGATTTTTCTAGCAACCATTTGTAGAACAGTGGAATTAGGAAAAAAGGGTGACAGTAAAGAGAACAGTTAAAAGGCTTTTAAAATAAGCCAGTGTAAAGTGGTTGGAGGCAGGTTCACAAAGTGGTAACAAGTATGAAAAATAAGGAGTGAAATAAATAGTGAAAGAAACATTATTACTATTGGAATTTGCATTATTGCCCATGTGATGCATTTGCTTTAAATTGGTGTAAGCTCTTCACATGCAGAGGGCCCATATGCCTTGATGTAACATTAGATCAAGTGGCAGAAGCTAAATTTGGAATTAAGGCAATATTTGGTTGTAGAGAACATCATTCTCATTTCTAGCTCTTGGACTTTATGTGGAAGCACTTTAAGTCCTAAGAGGCTAATTTTAGTTCAATCTATTTAGTTAACAATATTTTAGATCCTTAATTTTTAGTTTCCAGCTGATCAGACTCCTCAGCTTGAAATCCAAGGGCATTATAGACTTCAAGCAAATTGCATGTGCATTAAGACTATTGAACTTGGGACGAGTAATCCTATAAAAGCGAAATCATTGCTGAAGCATTTTCATAATCACGTACTCCTCCTGCATGTTTATTTGAAAATGTTCTCTTTTGGTGTGGAGGCAAATGAGCTGATGTTTATTGAGCTCCATCCACCAATTTATTTATTCATCTAATAAACATTTTAATGAGTGGGTATGAGGCACGTGTATGTTTTACCCAGGAGACTTATTTAACAGTCATTCAACCATTTGGTCATTAGTAGTGAAAAGGTCACAGGCTTTGGCATGAGGCAGGCCTGGGTTTGAAACAGATCTTCGCCACTTCCTGGAAGGGTTGTCTTAAGGCAAATTATTTTTTAGACACTTTTTCAGTTTTTCTGAAGGAAAACGTGTTTGTAAAGACTGCATTGTGACTGAGAAAGGGCACACAAACTAGATGAGTTTAATCCTCCTATCTCTCACCCGTGACGAACCTTATATGTATACACAAATGCACAATGCTCCAAGTTGGATGTGAAACAAATGGAAGTATAATACTCACCCTTAAATATAATTGCAGACAGCCACAAAATACAAAACCATTTAAGGATGTGAGAAAATTAGTATAATAAATAAGAAAATACAGAATAACTTTTTCTTCTGTTATTTAACTGGTATAAAATTAATTCCTTGACTCTCACATTTTGTCAACAAATATGATAATGTATGTGGTGATGTACTGCTTTGCCTTGAGAAGGAAAAAAAAATTATAGCCGTAAAATATTTAAGAAAATTCTGGAAATAAGAGTAATAGAATTAATTTTTTCAAACATTTCCCAAATGTGTTTTAAATGGCTTTCCTGAAGGAGAAAGAGAGAGGGAGAGAAAAAAAGAGAACATTTAGATATAATTACAGATAAGACCTATGCATAATATTAGTGGCCTTAAAAATAATCATGCATATTCATAGCTAAATTGCTAATTAACATTCCCAGAATTTTGTTTAATGTAAGCAAGTTATCCTAATAGGGTTAGGCAAAAACAATATGATAAAGATTGAAATATGTGGCTATTTAAAAGCACTGAAAACTTGACTAAATTGCTTCTCCCCTTCCATTAGACATAAGCAATTAAGCCTCATCATGTTTTTTAATTTTTTTCTTCCGCCCCCCACCCCCTACCCCTACCCCACCCTGAGACAGAGTCTCACTACTCTGTGGCCCAGGCTGGAGTGCAATGGCCCCATCTTGGCTCACTGCAACCTCCGCCTTCTGAGTCCAAGCAATTCTCCTGCCTCAGCCTCCCGAGTAGCTGAGATTACAGGGGCCCGCCACTGCACCCCACTAATTTTTGTATTTTTAGTAGAGACGGAGTTTCGCCATGTTGGCCAGGTGGGTCTCGAACTCCTAACCTCAAGTGATCCACGCAACTCTGCCTCCCAACGTGCTGGGATTACAAGCGTGAGACACCGTGCCTGGCCTCATCAAGTTTTTTAAATAATAAAAAGGGCAAGTTTTAGAAAACAGTATCTTAAGGCTGGATGCGGTGGCTCATGCCTGTAATCTCAGCATGTTGGGAGGCCAAAATGGGTGGATAACTTGAGGTCAGGAGTTCAAAAACAGCCTCACCAACATGGTGAAACCCTATCCCATCGCTGCTAAAAGTACAAATAAATTAGCCAGGCATGATGGCCGGTGCCCGTAATCCCAGCTATTCGGCGGGGCTGAGACTGGAGAATCGCTTGAACCCGGGAAGCAGAGGTTGCAGTGAGCCAAGATGGCGCCATTGCACTCCAGCCTGTGCCACAGAGTAAGACTCTGTCTCAAAAAAAAAAAAAAAAAAAAAGGAAGACAATACATTAAGATACAACAACACTTTGAGCCTTTGCTGATTGTTGATGAGTTTCAAACTCACAGAGGGTTTCAAAGAAAGGCTGGCAGAGCTTGAAGGCAGAGCACACTTCTGAGCTGAAGTCCTGTCTATCTCTATTACTAAATAGCAATGTGAGCTTCTGGAGGACTCTGAACTCTCTCAGCCTCTGTGAAATGGAGATAACATTTCCTGTGGAGCTGCCTCAGAGATGTTGGGGAAATCATGTGGAAATCAAGTATGGCTGTCAACAAGTTTTATGAATTGTAAATGACCTTAAGTATATAAAGTATTAGTCATCTATTCACTCATTGGTGCCTAGCATTAGGAGGCATATGGTGGGGCCAGGGGTCCGGGGGTCATTAATATGGTGAATGAGATCTGGAGAAGCAGTGTGTTCCCTGGGTAAGGGCATGGGCTTTGGAGTTATTTGTAGTTAGACCCACCTAGAGTAAGTCAGGGCTCACCACTCTGTGACCTCCTGTCCTGAGACCTTAATTTGTCCAATTGTTTCATCATTGTAAATCCCAGTTTCTTTAACGTGGATATGAAAAAACATCATATATTTCACAGGGGAGTTATGAGGATGTGAGAACTACGATCAAGCACTTAACTTCACATGTTCAAAGTGCTCAATGACAGTTGGCAACTATCAATCAACTCTTCAAACATTGTATCTCTAATCAAGGAAAGCGGGCATTTGCACCAATAATAACAGAACAAAACAACATGGGGAACAGTAGCATTATAAACAACTTTGAGAGTTTGTGGGTAGGCTGCCATACTTTCAGCTAGAGTGATAAGTAAAGATTTTGGAGACGTAAATATTCAGAATAAATCTTAAAGAACGAGTTATATCTCAATAGGAGGAGATATGGTTGGTGGACAGCATTTCAGGTGGACAGCATTTCAGGTAGACAGAGAATAGAATGAGCTTAAGTGTAGAGATGGGAAATTTGAGTAATCCCGTTGTCTAGACTAGCACTGTCCAGTAGAAATTTTTCTGTGAAGGCAATGTTGTATGAGCGTTCTGTCCAATATGGTAGCCACTAGCCGCATGTGACTATTGAACATTTGACTGTGGATAGTGTGACTGAGGAATTGAATTTTCATTTTATTTAATTTTAATTAGTATACATTTTAAAACCACATCTGACAAGTGCTGGCTCAAACCATAGGATACATGGAGAAGAGTTCAGTGTGATAAGATCCAAACAGCTTGGCAAATTTTGAAGAACGTAACTGCTAGGCCAACAAGTTTAGATTCCAAAATAGAACAAACGTATTTAGAAGCAGGCAAAACAAAAGAACACATTTATGAAGGAGACCCAAGTAGTTGCAGAGAGAGAGAAATAGGAAAGCCAGGAATCCAACAAGGAATGGGCATTGAAGAAAGGTTTGCCTTGTATTCTTAGTTGGAAGCCAACGGGTATGGGAAAGAAATTTGTTAGATTTGGTAATTCAGAGCTTCTTCGTGAGTTTCAGAAAAAAGTTTCCCCTGAGTGGTAGAGGTGAAAAGAATATTGCAGGAAATTAGGAGTAAGGTATGCTGAGTGGAGGCAACATGGAACACAGCCTTTTTTTTTTTTTTTGAAAAAGTTTATATTCCTAGAGTTATAGGATAAAGTGTTACACACTAAGTCTCAGCAAGTACTGTATATTAGCCAAGTAAGTGGAGTTCTTGCAGGCAAACTAGGTAGTTTCAATGCCAGGTGTGAAATTATAGTGGTTTAGATAAAAGTTTGAAGCAATTCTACCAATAAGTACTCTGAGTCATGACATTTTTAGGCCACATTGAAAACACTAGCTGAAAGAATACAAACAATGTTGACATCATAACTAAGCCCCTTGCTGAGTTTATATTCTGAGCTAAGGATAGATTACCCTCATGCCCTTATTATGATGAAAAACTGTTTTGTTTTTCTTGCACAGCACAGTTAGGTATCAGATGAAGGGGGAGGAGTATCCTCATGGATACCTCAAAGACAAGTAACCCATGGACAGAGGACAGAGAAATTTCATGCAAAGACAGATTTTCCTATCCCTCATGATTAAATTATCTCAGTTTCCTCATTATGAAAATCATTTGGGATACTTGATAAATGTACAAAATCTTCTGCCTCCATTCACACTGGTCAATATGAATCTTAGCTTGGGGATCTGAATTTTTAATTAGCACCTGAGTGATTCTTAATATCAGACAATTTTAGGAAATACTGATTTATTTGTTTATTCATATTTTCAACAAACACCAATGGAGCATTTTCCATATTGTAGACATTCAGATACTAGGACACAAAGATAATTAAGACATGGTTTCTAGCCTCAAGAAATTGTTCTGGGAGAGGAGGCAGTAAATGCCGTGTAAGAAATGGCTTGGTAGCCGTTGCAAAAGGAGCACAGAGAAGGGCAGCTCAGCATTGAGGAGATCATGGGAAGCTGTGCTTGGGGAAGGTAAAGTTTGAGTAGGATGTTCAAGGATAAGTCAACCAGATGATAAAGGGAGTGAGACAGAAAAGCACTCTTTTCAGGATAAACATCACATTAAAGGCAAGAAGAGATTGTGTTGGGTCTATGAATACTACTGAATTCAACACAGCTGGAAAACAGGTTTGCCATGAGATAATGGCCTGTATGGCAACAGACAAAGGCATTTTTGTACCGGAGCACAAAATAAGTGCCTAGTTATTTTCAAGGTAATGTGAAATCATTAAAGGGTAATCTAGGGTTGGTGAGATTGGACATAGGGAGACCCATTAAAACTTCATACATTAATTCAGGTGAGAGGTGATGGTGTCTGAGCTGAGACAGTAACCCCAGAGGTAGAATGGAAAGAACAGTTTTTGATAAATAGTTGGTGATTTATTATGCATGACAGAATCAGACAATAGTTCTTTCGATCCTTTTATTAAGATTATCTCAATGAAATGAACTGAATTGCTAATAATTGATTTTGTAGATGGCTCACATATGGCTCACATGATACATTTAGCCATGTTGGGGAACATGTAATTGTTTGCTATTCATACCTATGGTGACTTCCTAAATTGGATTGCTGTTGGACAAGATATTCAGTATTTATCCCATTGATTTAAGGAGACACCAATGCAGAGGATGTTCTAAGAGGTTTTCGCAGTCGCTTCTCTGGGTATCCCAAACTCTTTGATATTATATAGGTGAGGAAGTATGTATTGCTTACTACCTATTTAAGTTCTTCCTAGTATTCTGGCCCTTTAACAATTTATTCTGTTTTTTCCCCCTCTTTGATTATTTACAGTCATAATACTTTTAAAAGACATTTTATATCTCTTCCTTGACTTATTCCAAATTCAAATTAATATATAGAATATGTATATTTACAAAATATATTTACTAAATGAATTATTTTTGAATTATTTGTGAGACTTTCTAAAATAGTTTAAAGTGTCTTGAGTTTTCATGAAACTCAGTTTGAAAGGTGCTGATTTATAGTGACAATATTTGTGACCATGCAAGAAAACAGGCGCTGGACATTTTAATAAGCAGTTTAATAGAATTTAACTATATGACATCCAATTACTGCCAGAATACAAAGTATCGTAAAGTAACTTGGCCATCTTATGATTAGTAGACATATTTTATAAGTTGGAACACCTTAAGGATTCATAGCATTTGTGTAAAATGTATGGTCATTAACACATCTTAATATATTGATTCTATTGTGGAAGGTCTTGTGACATGGAGTGTTAAACAATTAAAATGGTCAAATGTACTTCCATGTTTATGCAATTTGCATTCATAGGAGGAAAATGGGTAATGCATAAGGAACATTGGCCTAGAGAAGCTTATTGAAGCAAGGGAATTTGGAGTGAGACAGACACGGTTTGGGATTCTGACTCTTCTAGCTTTGTGAACCTGAATGAATGGGTTCACCTCCCATAGCTTCCCTTTCCTCAATTGTGATATGGGAATAAAAATGCTTACTTACAGAGTGGTGTTGAGGATTAAATGAGATAATGAAAGTAAAATGTCAGTATGGCATCTGAGTCATGGTATACCCGGTGGAAAAATAACAGCAATCATTATTATTATTATTTTAAAAAATCAGAATTCAAGATTCTAGTTGCATTTCAGTTACAAATTCATGATGATCTTGAACAAGTCATAGTTTCTCTCAGGATCTGAGTCTCTTCGTTTGTAAAATGAAGCTAGTAGACTGGATGAATTCCATATTTGATGACTGAGGTTAGGATTCAGTGACTTATGAGTCACATCTGAATTTGTGTCAGAAAATTTATTATTTGAAAAGTTTTATTTTACCCTAGTCATGCACCTGCTTTATAATCATTGAGAATGCCTTTAATCCAAAACGATTTAGAGGCTACAATAATGTTGATTCTGAAAGCATGATGGATATCCAGGTGAAGAATTCCATCAGGCAGTTAGAGAAGAAACTCAGGAAAGAGGACAGAACTAAAAAACATGGGAATTTGACAACACAAATGATATTTAAAGAATGAAAGTGACTAACACTTCCTCAGAAACAAAAATGTATACAGGCAAATTTTACATTTATATATATTTTTCCTAATATTCATAGCAGGGGTAACTCATTAAGAATAACACTACTTATTAATTCCAAAATGTTTATAAAATATTGACTTGGAACATAAAATTTAATAAACAATTTGAATGTCCACATAATTCTGTCATGATAATTAGCAGATTTTTGACGCATTCGGGATAGGTGAGGACAATTACTTTTTGAGATCATGGATGCATTTTCTATGTGTCTCAGCCCAATAGGTTGCCATATTGAGAGCCTGAACGTAGAATATGGCTCAAGACAAAGAAAACTCTAGAAAAGATAAAGCCAGGAACTTAGAGATTCATATTTTTGGCTTATTCACCCTAAGTCACGTCCAGTTGGTTTGAACTAATGATACTTTTCTGCTTATCCGCCTCTACATGTGCTCATTCTCGAGAGATTATGTGGGATAGGGATTGGGCATTTGATTTTGGAACTAGGTTTCCTGGGTTCAGGTAACTTTAGGGAAGTTATTTTACTCTGAATGGTAGGTTCCTCAGGCAGAAATTAGTATTAGTACCTACTATCTAAGGGTTGGTGAGAGTTAAATTAGATAATATAGATATGGAACACTTAGACCAAAATCTGATACACAGTTTGTAAGCATCAACTATTTTTTCCCTCAGTTATTAAAATAAGTTTTGCTTCTCTCAAGCCTAAATTTTAAAAAGTTCTTTAGTTTTAAGGGAAACTAATATGCTCAGTGGATTTGCTCATGTTCGGAATATCAAAAAATTGCAATGAATATGGTTGTTTTTGAATTGACCTGTCAATTTCATCAGCAAGCCAAATTGAATGTACTGTGCAGACACAATTTAAGTTGAAAAGTGCTCCCCAGTGAAAGTTATCAAAGGTGAAGCAATAGTAACACATTCCAGAAGAGGAAAAATGCATCTGTAAAACTGTGTGTGTGTGTATGTGTGTGCGGGTGTGTGTTTTAAACTGTGGTAGGGTGTATGAACATCTAGCGTAATACTGGGAATTTGCTAAGTTATTTTTATTAATATAAAATAAATGTTACTTATAAGTTGAATGCTTTGTAATTGTGTTTATAGAAAAAAAGATATTTCACAAAAGTTATCTTCTTTTTCTTACTCTTGAAACTATGACATATGCCTGATGGATATAGATTTTCATTTTAAAAATTAAAGAGCGGCTCAAATGAGTTTAGTTATTTTCTTCGATGATGAAATGCTCCCCGGAGGTGGACCAAGAGGAGTGATAAATCTTTGATGCACCTGTGTAATATATGCAGTACACTGCTGAGAGTATCTGGTTTTGAGGTTTCAGTGGCAGAACACCAACTGCAGGGAATCTGGATATTCTAGTATAGTTCTGACCTTAAATGTATTATCTACTGGAAAGAATAATGCACAGTTTCAAAAATGTTAACATGGTCTCAAGGTGAGTGTTATTTTCCATACTTTAAAAACACTGTACCAAACAGCTTAAAGTGCTAGTGTCCCTTTAATTTTAAAATAGAGGCTTCATTTATTTAGATGACTGCGTTTTGGGTACCCTAAGCAACACCTTAGCAGCTGAAATAATTAATACTCCTAATATTCATTTTGGTGCTGGGAAATGGCCTCTGGGTAAGACAAAGAGGTCTGGACTGATGACACAATGGAATGTGAATGGCTTTTTCCCTATGGTTCTAAGCATGTGTCCTCCAGCTTCCCAAACTTTCTTAGTGCTTCAGAATGAAGAGGAAAACGGGGAAAGGTTAGGAAGGCAGAAAATAAGAGATAGGGCAGAACAGCCCTTTGAAGAGTTTGCTCATCCTCAAAAGTAAAGACATAGAGTTGAAGTTCTCCCAAGAATAGCAGAGTCCCTTCCTTTCCTTCCATCCTATGCACATGCAAAGATCAAGAGCAGAAGTAGCTTTCATGCCAAGATACAAGCCAAACACCCAGGTCACTTATAGACATACACAAGTTTACTCTGTGAAGGTCCTTGGGTGTGGGCTAGCAATATCTGCACATTCTTCATGCAAGTGATGAAATATAAAGGATGCTTTGAACCCATAAACGTAACACATCTTATGAACCATATGTATTGAAAGTATTTTAGTTTATCATGATCAACCACAAAGTTGTCTCTTTTATTTAACACTTTCCTTTTAATTTGACACTTCTAGTATTTACTGTGTGTACAAGTACAAGCATCTATAATGCTTAGAGATGGATTTAATTTCATGTCCTCAAGTTGTTTTCAGAAGACAGTCTTTACTACATAATGCAAAATGTACAAAATAGTTTACAAACTCTACTTTTGTCATATATTGGCAGGCTCTTTAACAACTAGAAAGACAAGATGTTGTAAAATTGACTCATTTGTTCATTATACATACCACATAGAGAACAAAGTAAAATGCACAGAACATTTAGGATAAGACAGCCCATCTTGGCTTACTGTAAAATGGCTGGTATGGAGCCCTTTCCTCTTCTTTCTTCTGCCTTGTTTCCTGAACCAGTGCACACATACAATGTATACTGCTCAAAAAGGTGATTTGGTTATTTCATTTCCAAAAGACAAATGTCATATGAATTTTATCAAGGATATTTATAAAATATGCTCTTTTATTATCACTACCTTAAACATGTATAAGGCATTCCAGAACATCCATAGAGACTCAATATTTCAAAAAAGTACTTAACATTGTTAACTAGTTGTACACTTATTAGGAATAAAATGCATATACAGAACAATGAGTATAATAAGAAAATATCTTCAAAATATGACCAGTTTGGCATAGGATTATAGAGAACGATACAATTCATTTTTGTGGACTTCTGCTCCATCTCCTCTAAAACCCCCTGAGTGAACAAGGACTTATATGGCTCTTGGTGTCACTTCTAGAGGTGGTCTCACAATTCCATATCCAAAAGTCGAAAGTCATTTTCAGAAGACATTTCTTTCCTATGATTTCTTATTTCTTCCTCTTTTTAAATAAGACATTTACAAGATATGGGATTTTCTAGCATACCTTAGAACTTCTTTACAAGGCCAAGACATAGCAAAATAAGTTTTCCTCTCAAAAAATGGGGGGAAACTTGAATGTGGCTCTTTCATATTCTACAGGCACACTTTGATTTATTGTACTTTGCAGTTTATGCATTTTTACAAATTGACGAGCTGTGGCAACCCTACATCAAGGAAATCTATCAGTGTCAATTTTCCAATGGCATGTGCTCACTCAGTGTTTTGATTTCACATTTTGTTAATTCTCACAATACTTCGAACTTCTTTATTGTAATATCTGGTACAGTGATCTGTTTACAGGAGTCTTTGATGTTACTGTTGTAATTGTTTGGGGGCACTATGAACCCTATCTCTGGTTGAGAAATTTTGTGTGTGTTCTGACTGCTTCAGCAACCTACTGTTCCCCCATTGCTTTCCCTTTTTTCAGGCTTTCATAGTCCCTGAGCCACAATAATATTGTAATTTGGTCAATTAATAACCCTACAATGACCTCTGAATGTTCAAGTGAAAGGAAGAGTCATGTATCTCTCACTTTAAATCAAAAACTAGAAAACCTGATACACAGTTTATAAGTATCAACCATTTTTCCCTCAGTTATTAAAATAAGTTTTGCTTCTCTCAAGCCTAAATTTTAAAAAGTTCTTTAGTTTTAAGGGAAACTAATATGCTCAGTGGATTTGCTCATGTTCGGAATATAAAAAAATTGCAATGAATATGGTTGTTTTCCTCACCTCAGTGAGGAAGGTACATGGAAATCTGATGTAGGCTGAAAGGTAGGCCTCTTGTGCCAAACAGAGAGCCAAGCCATAGATGCAAAGGGAAAATTATTGAAAATTAAAAGTGCTACTCAAAGGAACAGGCAAATGATAAGCAAGTGAACCATGCTTACCTGCTGATATGGAGAAAGTCTGAATGGTCTGGATAGAAGATCAAACAAGCCACAACGTTCCCTTAAGGCAAAGCCTAATCAAGAGTAAGACCCTAATTCTCTCCAGATTCTTGAGGGCTGATAGAGGTGAGGAAGCTGCTGAAGACAGTAACTAGTAGAAGTTACTTCATGAAGTTTAAGTAAAGAAGTCATCTACATAATAGAAAGCACAAGGTGAAGCAGTAAGTGCTGATGTACAGACTGCAGCAAGTTATCCAGAAGATCTAGCCAGGAGCATTGATCAAGGTGGATACACTAAAGATTAGATTTTCAATGTAGAAGAAGATGCCATCTAGGACTTTTTTTTTTTTTTTTTTTTTTAATCTATGAGAAAAAGTCAATACCTGGCTTCAGAGCTTCAAAGGACAAGTTGACCTCCTTGTTAGGGGCTAATGCAGCTGGTGACTTTAAGTGAAAGCTATGCTCATTGGCCATTCTGAAAATCATAGGGCCCTTAAGAATTATGCTAAATCTCCTCTGCCTGTGCTCTATAAATGAAATAACAAAGCCTGGATGACAGCACATCTGCTAACAGCAATGTTTACTGCATACTTTAAGCCCACTATTGAAACCTACTGCCCAGAAAAAAAGGTTTCTTTCAAAGTTTGACTGCTCTTTGACAATGTACCTGGTCCCTCAAGAGCTCTGATGGAAGTGTACGAAGTGATTAATGCTGTTTTCGTATCTGCTAACACAGCATCCATTCCGCAACCCATGAATCAAGGAGTGATTTTGACTTTCAAACCTGGTTATGACAAAAGTATATTTCATAAAGCTATAGCTCCCATACATAGTGACTTCTCTGATGGATCTGGGAAAAGTACATTGAAAACATTCTAGAAAAAATTCGTAATTCTAGATGCCATTAAAACAATCATGATTCATGGAAATAAGTCAATATATCATGGGAGGAGGGCAAAATAGTCTTAGAAGAAATTGATATCATCTCTTGTAAATGTCTTTGAGGGATTCAAGATTTCAGGGGAAGAAGTAACTGCAGATGTGGTAGAACTAGCAAGAGAACTAGAATTAGGAGTAGAGTCTGAAGATGTGACTGGATTGCTGCAATATCATTTTCAAGCTTGAAGAGATGAGGAGTTGCTTCTTATGGATGAGCAAAGAAAGTGGTTTCTTGACATGGAATCTATTTCTTATGAAGATGCTGTGAACATTGTTGATGTCAACAAAGATACAATTTCATATAAACTCAGTTGATAAAGCAGTGCCAAGATTTGAGAGGATTGAACTCCAATTTTGAAAAGTTTTTCTGTAGGTAAAATGCTATCAAACAGCATCACATACTACAGAGAAATCTTCTGTGAAAGGAAGAGTCAATCAATGCAGCAAACTTCATTGTTGTCTTATTTTAATACATTGCCACAGCCACCCCAGCCTTCAGCAACCACCACCCAGATGATTCAGCTTCCATCAGCATGGAGGCAGGAACTTCCCCAGCAGAAAGGTAAGTTGCTGAAGCTCATGCTGAAAGCATTTTTAGCAAGAAAGTATTTTTAAATTCAGGTATGTACATTGTTTTTCTGATATAATGCTATCACACACTAATATAGTACAGTGTAAACATAACTGATTTGCACACTGGGAAACCAAAAATTTCATGTGTCTCACTTTATTGTGGTAGTCTAGAACAAAACGTGCAATATCTCTGAGGTATTTGTATATAACCTGGTCTTCTATTAATGGCTACTTACTTTTCCCAAAGGATGGCAGACACATCCTGTTGGCCAAATGTGGCAGCACATTGTTCTACCGTTTCTCTCTTCCGACATCAAGGTCTGGTGCTGATTACTCTAACCAACTTTTCTAGCCTCAGCTCATTTTCCAAGCCCCTTAAGGGACAGTATGGAGTGGCATCTTGTTCACTAGGGACACAGTAATCACCTTAGATCTGGGATCTGCACAGCTCTTTAGCCTGCGGCTGAATAGCTTGAGCTCGAGTCCACACTGGCCCACTCTTTCAACTCTTGATGCCCCTCTTGGGTTGGGGTTGCCGTGTTCCTCCCAGCCTTCCATGCCCTTCACACAGTGGTGGTGTTTACTCTGGGCATGGTGGGGGCTCAGCTATGACCTGCAGAGCTGGGGCCCAGTGGGTCTGGCTTGGAGAGCTCACAGGCAGGATAGGGATTGCCGCCATCAGGGCCTAAGCCTGGCCCTGTGCCTGACAGTACTCAGCTCACCCACCAGCCTGAGAGCTAGGGACCCAGAGGGTGCCGGCCGAGCTCTATGTCTTACCATGCTCTCTGCTAGAATTCACACCTTTATCTTCATACTTAATTTTTCCTCTGATTAACATTTTATGATGGAAAGTATCCTTAGGTCCTGATCATATATTTTTTTCTGCTATAAGCTGTTACTAATATTGAGGTTCTTTATAAATAATTTTAGATTCATTATTGATTTATTGCTTTGCTTGAATCCCACTTAAGACCTTGGCCCTGGTTCAAACACTGCGCACTTTTTAAAACAGGTAGATGATGACATCTTTTCCTGGGTTTCTTGTCTTCTCTCCTCCTTTCACCTCAGTTTCCACCTCTGTCCTCTCATTTATATTCTTCTCTGGCTTTCCTCTGCTTTTTTCACTCCTCTCATTTCTCTGTTGGCATTATTGTTATTCTTTGTTCCAACTGATCCTTTTGATAAGATTGTTTTCTCTCTTCCTCCTTTTATGTCTCATTTTTTGATATTTCTATATAGAAAGAAATGCAGACAAGAATTACTTACTGGGATTTTTTATAAAGCATCCCTGCTTTTTATTCTTTGCTGGTGATTCATTACTTGAAAATATTGACATCAATTTCCAGAAATTTATAAAAGTCTGCAGTCAATACAACAAATTTCAAATAAACCTACAGTAGTTTGGGTAAGAAAGTACCCAATTTACTACTATTTTTCTTTTCTTGTAAATCACAACAGCGAATGTTTGAAACAAGGCTGCATCAGGGCACTGTAGGAAATCAGCTTATGTAAATGAGTTTATTTCCTCAGAGCCCTTCATACTAGTGACTCAGGTTGGTGAGAACTCGCTGAACTGTTTAGTTCTTAGTGGGACAGCACTACCTCCTTATATCAAAATTGCCACAATAATGCCTCCTTTTAGTTCTGTTAACCATAGGAAAATACACCTGGGAATATGTAAGAGACCAATGACTTTGAACTAAGATTTTATAATTCCATGCTTTTTAAAGAGATCAAAGTATCAGGAAGGCTGATGTCTCATATCCTCTAATATTGCTGTGATAGCAATTATGCATAGTATGCCCCAAATAATGTAATTTTCTTGTCAGATATTTAATTTAGAGAAGACTGTTACAGGTGGTAACCACTTTAAAAATTATCACTGTGCTCAAACCATATAAACATTGAGTCAAGGCCGGGCACGGTAGCTCACGTCTGTAATCCCAGCACTTTGGGAGGCCGAGGCGGGTGGATCATGAGGTCAGACCAGCCTGACCAACATGGTGAAACCCCGTCTCTACTCAAAATACAAAAATTAACCAGGCATAGTGGCATGCGCCTGTAATCCCAGCTACTCAGGAGGCTAAAGCAGGAAAATTGCTTCAACTGGGGAGACGGAGGTTGCAGTGAGCCGAGATTGCACCACAGCACTCCAGCCTGGGCGACAGAGCAAGACTGTCTCAAAAAAAAAAAAAAAAAAAAGAGTCAAAATATGTTAAAGACTTAAATGTAAGATCTGGAGCCATCATAAAGCTCTTAGAAAAAAAATGTATAAATTTTTGTGATGTTGGATTAGGCAATGGTTTCTTAGACACGCCACCAAAAAGCATAAGAAAAAATAGATAAATGGGACATTGAAATAAAAAACTTTCATGTTTCAAAGGAAGCCACCAAGAATGTGAAAGAACAACTCACAGAACAGGAGAAGATATTTGCAAATCACATATCTGATAAGACATCTGTAGCTAAAATATAAAGTACTGTTACAACTCAATAAAAGACAACCCAATTAAAAATGGATAAAGGATTTGAACAGACATTTCTCCAAAGAAAAGTATAGAAATGGCCAATGAGAACCTGAAAAGATGCTCGACACCATTAGTCACCAGGGAGCTGAAAATCAAAACCATAATTAGATACCACTTCACACCCACCAGGATGGCTGTTATAAAAAAGATAGATAACGAGTTTTGGCAATGATGTGGAAAATTGGAAATGTCCTACATTGCTGGCAGGAATGGAAGATGGTATAGCCACTTTGA
This sequence comes from Mandrillus leucophaeus, assembly GCF_000951045.1. Taxonomy (NCBI): domain Eukaryota; kingdom Metazoa; phylum Chordata; class Mammalia; order Primates; family Cercopithecidae; genus Mandrillus; species Mandrillus leucophaeus. The sequence goes on from NW_012105364.1 coordinate 8,214,118, forward strand.
AAAACAGTCTGGCAGTTTCTCAAACAGTTAAGTAAAGTTACCATATATTCCACCAGTTCTACTCTTAGTTATGCACCTAAGAGAAATGAAACCACACATACACACAAAAACTTGTATATGAATATTCATGACAGCATCATTTGTATTAGCCAAAAAGTGGAAACAAGTCAAATATCCATCAACTGATGAACAGGTAAATAAAATGTGGCATACCCATACAATGGAATATTATTTGGCAATAAAAATAAAAAAGTACTCATAGATGTTACACCATTGATAACCCTTGAAAGCATGATGCTAAGTGAAAGCAAACAGTCGCAAAGGACCACCTATTATGAGTCCATTTATATGGAATATCCAGAATGGGTGCATCCATAAAGAGAAAAAGTAAATTAGTGATCGCCTGGGGTTGGGTGGTGAAGGAAGGGGAATGGGATAATTGAAGAGTGGTGTGTAGGGAATAGGGCTTCTTTTTAGAGTAATAAAAATGTTCCAAAATTGGTTATGTTGATAGATGAGCTGTGCTATGTATATATTAAAAGCCATTGAATTGTTCATTTTAAATGGATGAATTGTGTGACATGTGAAGTATATCTTGATAAAGCTGTTACCAAAATAAAACAAAAGTTCTTTCTTGATTAGAGGAATAAAACCTAAGGAAGATCTTCAGAAATACCAAAAGTGATATGAAGAAATGAGGTGACATCAAAGGTTCTTTGTTCCATGCCAAAATTATATAAACACTGGAAAAAAGCATAATTTTAAAAATTCCTATACCAAGAAAGGCTGAAACTAAGAGTTTCACCAAGTTTTATAAACAAAGAAGAAACTCAGTGAAGAGAGCTCAGGAAGTATCAAAACTTGACATGAGAAATCAATACTGGATGCTGAAGCCTGGTTTGGAATTGGAGCCAAGCTCCCTGAACAAATCTCAGAGCTGGGAGTCTGCTTGGCTCACAAACAAAGTACTAAAAACTTTCCACAGCCTTGGGAAGCTGAAAGAAAACTGGTTATTTGTCCAGGGCCGTGGGTTGGCAAGACCGCACCTGGGCCCTGTACCAGAGTAGGCTCTGAATTTACACTATGCTCACAGTAGTGTGCTGGAATCCCAAGCAGAGAAAATAATGCCAAAATTGGCCTATAACCTCTAACGTATATGGGATCCCAGCAGAAGGAACCACTGATTGTACTATAGAAATGGTTTCTTGTAGGAATGGTTTCATGCAAAACAACTGCCAAAACAAAAACACAACAGCTCATAGTAAAAAAATTGCAATATCAGAAAATGAATCAGCCTGAAGTAGAATCAGCAAATAATCAAGTCTAGAAATATAGAATAATCTGAGACATTAAAAACTAAACTTGATATCTTAAAGGGTTTAGACTTAAAGCTCTATAGGCATATAGATATATAGGTATGTATACATAGGTATATATGTATGTAAGTATCGACTTAAAGGTTCATAGGCAGTTATGAAGAACTAAAATGAAATTTCTAGAAATAAAATTATGAATAGATTGGATAAACAATGGACCAGACAGCTAATTAAATAATTAGTGAGTTTGAAGTTAATTATAAAGAAATCACTCATGATGGAATACATAGACATAGAAATATGGAAACAGAGAAGTCAAGGATAGAATGAAAAAAAATCTAAAGCAGAAATTCCAGAATAAGAGTATGGAAAGAATGAAGGAGAGGCAATAGCCAAGTAGGTAACTGTGTATAGTAGAGAAGTGAATCCCCAGACTGAAGGAACAACTAGGCCCACTTAGAAACATCACAGTGAAACTGTGAAATGGATAGGAATGAAATGGAAAGGAAATCTTTAAGGATACTGATATCCTGGACATAGTGGCTCATACCTGTAATCCCAACACTTTGGGAGGCTGAGGCAGGAGGATTGCTTGAGGCCAGGTATTCAAGAATAGCCTGGAAAACATAACAAGTCTTTGTCGCTACAAAAAAAAAAAAACCACACATGGCAAGATAAAGTAACTTAACCAAGTATATATTTGTATATGTTTATATAATAATTGAAAAATGATATACCAGGTAAATTAGAACAAAAAGAAAAAATGGTGGTATAGTAAATTAACAGATAAAATAGAATTTATAGTTAACCATTGGTAAAGATAAAGAGAAATATTAATAAAGATATCCATCAAAATATGCATTATGAACCAAAATGAATTTACAAAGCCAAACATTAACAAAATAAGATGAAATGAAATCATCCAAATAGGAGATGTTAACACATTACCTCAGAAATTAGTAAATTAATCAGATGAAAATATTTAGAAAAAATATAGAAGACTTCAGTAACTCACTGAGGCTGATATGACAGATGCATATATGACTGCATGCTCTGCAAGGCAAATATCTATTTTCTCAAGCACACTAAATTCAGAGGCAGGTTTTTTTGTGGTGGTTAGAAGAGCAGACTATGGGGTTTGACTAAGTTTGTCTTAGCACTGCCGCTTACCAGCTGCATTACTCGGTTAAGATACCTTATCTTGCTATGGCTCAGATGCCTCACTCGTAAATTACTGATCACCATAGTACCTTGTGCGTTTGTGAGCTTTAACAAGTTAAAACATATTAACTGTTTAGAATAGTGCCTAACACATGGTAAATACTTGAAAAATGTGAGTTGATATTATTACTCTAGATGACTGCAAAAGAGGAAGCACAAAATTCCGTGAAATAAATTTAATAAAATGTGGCACCAACTATAAAAAATAGCCCCAACTTCCCCATGTAGCTGGAAATTGAAAAATAGACTTCTAAATAATTAATGAGTTAATGAAGAAAGTTAAATAGCTATCATACAATATTTGTAACTAAATCAGTGAACAAAGTATATATAAAAACTCGTAGCATACAGTGATCAATTAAATTGAAGTTTCCGAAAATGAATGTACATATCAGAGAATAAGTCATTTCGAACTAAATGAAAGAAGGTTCAACCCAAGCAGTTAGAGGAGGAAATAGCAGAGAACCTCTGATGAAAGTGGGAAGGGGAACAGCATACAAGAAGAAGCATAAAGTAATAAAATAGCAAACAGAAAGAATGGAGAAATTACTAACAAAATACAAAGGATGGATTTTTGAAAAGGATGTTAAAATAGACATGCCCATGACAAAATCGATCAATTTAAAAAGCACACATTAACACATACAGGCAATATGAGAAATAAAAAAGGATATCATTTCAGATCTATTGAAGATTTTTAAATTCCGAGAGAAGAATTTGAACGTGTTATGCTAAATAACCTACAGTCTTAGACTAACTGAACAATTTTCTAAACATAAATTTTCAATATCAACTTGGGAAGAGAACATCTAAGTATACTAATATTATAATTTAAAGCATTAAATGAATAGTAAAAATGCTGCTTTCTTCCCCAAGGATGCATGCTGTCAGTTAATATTTATTGTAGCTAGGTCCTAGCCTATGGAATAAAGTAAGAAAAGTATGTAGAGAATGGAAAATAAATAACAAAATGTTTGGTTGTATAAGTATGTACATAGAAAATCTAAGAGCACTTACTGACAGATTTCAGATGTAATAATTTTGTTGTATATAAGAATCATTTAAGAATATTTTATAATCCAGAAACAAATAAAAATATTACATTTAAAAAATCAAAGTAGCAATAATAGCCATAAAATGCCTATAAGGTATCTAATTATTATTTTTGTACCTTTATTACAAAACAGAATAGAGATCTCAGAAACTGACCATATAAACCATCAAATTAATAGGATGGCATTAAAAATTAGTGAGGAGAGGATAGATTATTGATGACATTGAAGTAGTAACACAAATACAAAGATAAATCGGGTTTGTAGCTGACAACTAAGCTAAAATGTAGACAAATTTAAACACATAGATATTGAAGCAAAAAAGCTTAAATTTTGTAGAAAATATAGTGGAATCTATACATATATATTCTGCCTTGGAATAGCAAGTGATTTCTTTAAAAGCATACTAAAAAATATAAATAAACAAAAGGGAGAAGACAGATCAATTTACACCACAACTACTTAAAAGCTATAGTATATCAAAAGGAAAAGCTAAAAGGCCAGTTACAGATCAAAAAATGATAATTGTGTTATATATACTTGAGTCTTTTTATATAACTAAACAAAAAAAGACTAGGTTCCAGGCCTGTAACTCTAACAAATTACGAAGAAATGAAAACCAATTTATTGAGTAGAATAAAAACCCAAGAATGGGAACAAGAAGTTTATAAAAAGGCATAAGAAAATGGCCAATAAATGAGAAAACACTCAACCTCACTGGTAATCAAGATCATAGAAGTTTTTTTAAAAATCAAGGATATATAATTTTATGTCTCATCAGGTAAGGAAAAAAAATTGAAAATATCTGCAGGACCAAATATGGGAGAAGTTATAGGGAATTGGAAGTTATCAAATACTAGTGGTGGGAGAATAAATTGGTAAAACTACTTTAGAGGGCAATTTAACAATATCGAGTAATGTTGAAAATTTGCATTCTATACTAGTAATAGTAGGGAAATTCTCATATATGTGCCATGGATGTTAATAGCTGCATTGATTTTAATAGTGAAAAATTGGAAACCATGTAGATTACCATTTATACATGACATATAAGAGTTACAATAAATGAACTATATCTTCGTGTACCAACATTGGCCAAATATTGAGAACATAATGGTGATAGAAACAAAAAAAATCATGGTATAATATACTCTTTATGAATAGATACATATAAGGGAAAATAAAAATATGGATGGGGAAGGATTCACAGCAACTTCAGTATTATAATAATGTCTGGGTAGGAAAATTAATGTTTGGTGCTATGTGATCTAACAGCAGGAGAATAGCTGGCTGGTATGGAATGGGAAAGGCATGTCTGAGCATGGCTGCAGGCCACAGAGGGAAATTCACCCACGAAAGATTTAGAGTGATTGCAGGAGTCACAAACCATAGAACAATTTTAATATGTTCACCATATCAAATGGAGTCTTCATTATTTATAAGTCTCCTCAGTTATATACTAATATTCACAGGTCAAGAGAGTGATTTTATTTCCAGAAAAACAACAGAACACGAATATATAAAAAGTATATTTAAAAAAGCAAACAGACACGAATATATAAAAAATATGCAGTGTTTTTCCAATATTCCCAATTTAAAATCCATGTTTTGGCCAGTAAATGTGTTATGTAGAGTGTAGTAGAATATTTGAACCCAATTATGCTTGCAGCTTCCATAAATAAATCTGCCTCTGTTTAAAAGAATTGGAGTTAATATCTACAAACTGTGTAAAATATTAGCACATTTTAATGAGATTTTGTTTATGCTTTTGTAAAACTATTTGTTCTGTAACATTTTAATTAGTAATTGTTTCTTTATAATGAATAATATGCTTTAATTTCACAAATATATCTATATTGAAAATATCTTAGCAGAGGCAATCATCTTCTAAATAATTTTTAGCAAACTACATTTCTTAAGAAGGTATGGATTCTTATTCATATAAATAATCATATTTTGCAGACTCACCACCAATAGTCTACTAATACCTTCTATAGCAGACTTTTCCTTAAGGATATTAGATTAAGGAATAGCAAGGAAGTCGATGTGGCTTGGATAAAAGTAGCAAAGGGAAGAGTAACAGAAGATGAAGTCAGAGAATTAAGGAGGGGGTGTCCAGATCATTAAAGGAAAGAATGAATCAGCCACTTTTAAAATATGAATATGTGGTATAAGATTGGGAAAAGGAGTTTATAATCTGGATAGGAATCTAGGCTCCATCATAAACTTCTTATTTGGAAGTTATTTGTCCTTTTTTTCCCTCAGTTTTTCAGTCTGCAAAAATGGGACTCACAGTCTTACTGGACTGTTTTGATAGTTAAATATGATAACGTAATTCTGTAATAAATGAATATGAGAATTAAATTTGAGAAATAATTCTTCAGAATTTATATTGCAGAGTGCCAGATACATATTCGTGTCTAACACATATTAGTATTCCTTCCTTTCAGTCTTCCCAATTAACATATTCTGTTCAAACCATGAGGGCAGTGGAGAAGTTCAAATTGCTTTAGGAAGAGCTATAAACAAAATCAATGACCCAGAATTTACCATGAAAGAAAGTGGAATCTTGTTCACGTAGTAAAATAGAAGGATGATTTGTTTAGGATCTTCAGGATGCATAATGGATAGGCTTCTGGAGGCCCATGCACCACTCAAATTGTATGTAATTATCTTTATGTATATGCATTTCATTTAGATTTCTGTCTAAACTTGCATCAGACTCTCAAAGTACCCATCTCCTCTGAAATATTAACATGCACTGGCTCTTAAACGTGAATGGTACATTCTTTATAAAACAGAATGTTACTGAGGATCATCTAGGCTACTTTTCACACTTGGATAAGTGCATTTGCTTCACTTTCAAAATGTGAATTGCACATACACAAAAAAATTCTTCTTCCTTTCTCCTTCCCTCTCCATTAAATTGCAAATAGCTTGGGGAAAGTGCAACAGATCTGATCTCGGTCCATCATACCTCAAGATGAGTTAATTCCCTGGGAATCTGAGGTGGGGTGATAAAGGACTTCTGACATAGAGTTGGCTTCACTTTGTCAAATTTAGTAGAGGCAAGCCAAGCTTTTATCTATTCACATTTAATGCATTTAAAAACCTACTGTGTACTACAAGCTGTGCCAGGTACTGGAGCTGCCATGGTGAACCAGAGGGGGAGGTAAGCAAACAAACCAGTGAGGAGATTTTAAATTACAGGGGCAGGGGACTGGGGTTGGGGACAGGAGTGTGGGGGTGTGTAGGGAGAGGTGTGTGTGCCCTGATGGAAACCAACCCTGCTGTCTTTCGGGAGTCTGTTTATAATGCAGTGGTCTGGGAAGGCCTCTCTTGAAGGGTGTGTGTGTGGGGTGTGGGGTGTGGGGTGGGGGGACACATTAGACTGGGACTGCCAAAAAAAGAACAAGGAAAACCAATCCAAGGCAGAGACCTCAGGTAAGTGGGAAAAGGTAAGGCCTGTTCAAGGAACAGAAAGGAGTGTCAAAAGACAAAATTACAACAAATTTAAAGACCTCAGTTGGCTCTATTTGCGAATCTAGAATCCATAAAATATAAGTGTTCCAATGAGTTGATCAGAGGGGGTTAGTTTTAACAGAAAGGACTGGAAAAAAGCAGAAACAAGGAACATGAAGTAGAGGGTCATTTAAGCATTACTTTTCTTGTAGGGCGGGAGTAGGGAGACAGAACAGTGGAAACATAACTTAAAGCAGAGGAAACTTCATTATCGTACCAATGGAATATTGAAACTGGCCTGTTTGGGAAATTGGTTGTTTAGTGACAGAACTTTGGTGTGAGTTTTTATCTTTAGTCAGCCTTGTTAGAGCCGAGTGCAGGAGCTTAGTTCATAACAATGGCCTTGTATAATTTTTATTTAACAGAAGCCAGTGTGGCTTGAGCATCCTGTGTGAGGGAGACAGTAAGCAGTAAGGTTGGAGGGGCAGGCAGGAGTCCGATCATACCAATGCCTATAGGCCAAGGTTGGGAATTTGGGTTTTTCTGTAAGAGAAATAGGAGTAAACTTAAAAATTCTGAGTAGAGGGAGAGACCTGATTTAAGTATTTAAACTATGACTCCAGTGATCCTTGGAAAGGGACTGTAGGGGTCAATGTAGATATAGGGAGTCCCCCCAGATCCAAACCACCAAGATATCTTGCACGTTCTATCGCTTCCAAATGTATATCTCAGATCTAGCCTCTTTGGCAGTGTGGGGTTGAGGGATGGGGTTAATTACCAAGTTCTTGGCTTGAATAACTGGATGAATGGGGTTATTATTTTCTTTGATGAGAAAGACTAGGAAGTTTCATATTTTAGTGTGTGGTGAGTGGAAAATTGTGTCTTCTCCTCCCTCCCTCCCTCCCTCCCTCCCTCTTTTCCTGTCTTCCTTCCTTCCTTCCTTTTTTCCTTTCTTCCCCTTCTTTTGACAGGTTCTCACTTTTTGCCTAGGCTGGAGATGTAGTGGCAGGATCAAAGCTCACTGCAACCTTGAACTTCTGGGCTCAAGAGATCCTCCCACCTCAGTCTCCTAAGTGGCTGGGACTACAGGCATCTTCCACCACAGATGTTCTCTATTTTCAATATGTCAAGTTTTAGGTACCTAGTAAACATCCAGTAATATAATAGAATATAGGAGTCTGAAGTACAGAGGAACTGTGCAGCCTTGAGATGAAGATTGAGAATCAACAGTATACAAAGGCTATTTTGACTGCAGGATGAATAAGACAGAGAAGTAAAGAAGACCTGGACAGGCAGTCCGTCTCACCTGACACATGTTGCTCCAAGAGAAAGCATAGAAATGATTTTGCAGGTGCAGGTGGGAGTTGAGTCAAGCCTAAGAGGGTTTCTTTTCTTTTTTTATTGAGATGAACTTTTTTAGAGCACATTTGCTTATGAATGGAAGTGATCCAGTTTTAGGGAGTAAATGATGATGCCAAGAGAAGATGGCTCACTGCAATTGTGAGCTTTAAGGGTTGAGACATGTCTTCTACACATAGGTCAGATATTCAACTTCCTTTCTTTATCTGGGTAACTCAGTGGAAAATGGTTGCTTATAAATGCAGCTGCCACCCCTGCCTGCAGAATCACAGGCAATAACACCATTTGGTTAAGAGGTTTTATAAAGCTTAGACAGACTCCTCTAGGCATTAATAAAAGCAAAGACACCCTCCTGTGTAGTTGTTGTGGTTGTACACAGAATTTTCACTATTATTTGAATTTCTCCCTTGTCCCTTCTAGAATAAACGTAGTTTCTCTAGTGAGTAATTAGGTCAATTTTTAAGATCCTTTGAGTAAAGATCTTCCTACTCAAGGAAAAGAAAGTTTATTTTGCTTTTGCCACAGAGTAAATGTACCATGCAATTACAAAGAACTTCTTCTTTATCAATAAGACATTTGCATTGAGAATCTAGTCTCAGACAACTTTCTCAAAGGACTGGAAGAAAGGTACACTAATTCCCCAAATGCCACAAAACAAGAGGTAATTGTCCCAGCCAAGAAGTCTGCCACCTACAGGACAGAAGGAAAGAATGCACGAATCTTAGAGTGGATAGTATGTCACTTTGATGGGTATTCCCCATAACAAGAATTAAACAGCAATGTGTAACTTACTAACTTTTCCCTGACCTAAGGGCTTCAACATTTTATCATTGTTTGGTTTAGGTGATGACTTGGCATTGTTGTATATTTGCTTTCATTTCCAATTCCTTGCATCAAGAAGTATCCCACAAGTGAATCAGCTAAAATATTTCCTGCTTTATCTACATCATGGGACTAGATATTATGAATTTATTCAGTGGTCTGACTGACCTCTAAACTTAGTTATATAAAGGAAGATATCACCATGTAACAGAACCCATCCCCAAGGCTACTCCAGACAAAATTAGGAGAATAACAAATAAATGCAAATGAAAGTCATGTAGAAATAGTACTGTTTCCCCTATAAATTCTAATCACTCAAACTGTGTGTCCATTTTTCAACTGCATCTACTCAGATCCTTCAGAACAGATTGTTGAAAAAATAAATGTGGTGATGTTATTTTTGTTATTTGGTTTTTTAATTTACAAGCATTCCCTGCAGATATCACAGTGACAGCAAATTTATAGAGTGCTAATAAAAAGGATGCACTGGATGGAAATATTTTAAGATATGATATTTCTTCAAGTAATTACTCAAACCAGTAAGGTCTGTAGTTGTAACATTTTGCATATAAGCCTGTTCTTTTATTAATTATTTAAATTCAGGAATAAAAAAAAGATGTAATTTACTTTTGGAAAAAAATGTAGATTTTTGGCAATATGTGAGAACAAGTACAAAAAGCTGATGAAAGTTCATGCTTCTTAATCATTGAGGCCATTTTTCTCCTTTAAAGAAAGACTCTCCATTCTCAGAATCCAGCATCTGGCACAGAGCTTCACAAGGCAAATGGCTTCAGGAAGCCAGGAGTGTTTTCCTGGCAGCTTGGTTGGGTTGCCTTCTCCTGGATACCTGCTGTGTTGCAGGCATTTTATCACCTCTTTGATTGCTGGTGGTTCACTTCATGATCAGTGTTAAGTATTTTCTCCATGGGAAGGAAGTGTGGGATATAAAAAATCATAAGAGGGCTGGGTGTGGTGGCTCACACCTGTAATTCCAGCACTGTGGGAGACCAAGGCAGGTGGATTGCTTCAGGTCAGGAGTTCGAGACCAGCCTTGTCAACACGGTGAAACCCCATCTCTACTAAAAATACAAAAATTAGCCAGGCATGGTGGTACATGCCTATAATCCCAGCCTCTGAGGGGGCTGAGACAGGCTAATCCCTTGAACCTGAGAGGCAGAGGTTGCATGAGCCAAGATCGTGCCAATGCACTCCATCCTGGGGGACAGAGTGAGAGTGTCTCCAAAATAAATAAATAAATAAATAAATAAATAAATAAATAAATAAATAAATGAGATGAATCATAAGGGCTGCCCTTTACAAATTCTGGTTCTGCGACTTCCTAGTGTGACTTTGGGCAAGTTTCTTAACTGTTCTGAGACTTAGTTTTATCATCTATAGAATGAGATTAACAGTATTTATCTTCAGGGTTGCTGACAGAATTTAAAATAAAATATGCAAGTTAGCTAGCACAATGTAGATGATCCAAAAGTGGTAGCCACTCAATTCTTCACAAACGGTAGTTCATGGACCATGTAAGTCAAGAATTAAGGTACAACTATTATGAGTAAGAAAAAAAAAAGAAACACTCTCCAGTTTCTTATGAAAGGATTCATATTTCTTGAGGTTATAGTCTACATCGGTAATTAAAATATATAGAACATATTCTTAATGTAATAAAAGCCATCTATGACAAACCCAAAGCCAACATTATACTGAACAGGGAAAAATTGAAAACATTCCCCCTGAGAATTGGAACAAGACAAGGATGCCCACTTTCACCACTTCTATTCAACATAGTACTGGAAGTGCTAGTCAGAGCAATCAGACAAGAGAAATAAATAAAGGGCATCCAAATCAGTAAAGAGAAAGTCAGAACTGTTGCTGTTCACTGATGATATACCTAGAAAACATTTTTTGACATGCATATGCATAATGCAAAAATAGGTAAGTTATTATAATTACCCATAAGGAATATTCACTTACAAATTAATTGTAATGCAAGGTAGGTAATGGTTTAAGAGAATTCCAACTAGCTACAGAAGCACAGTGAAGACAGAAATTACTTTTGGTTTAACAACTAAGGAAGACAAAATAAGACATAACAGCTAAGAATGAAGTAAGCTTAGCATTTACATAAATGTAGATGTGTGGAAGAGCACTCCTGAGAAATTAAAGATTCTCAAAGCATGATCCCAGCACCAGCTGCTGCTGCATCACCTGGGAATTTGTGAGAAATGTAAGATTTTGCATTCCACCCAGACCTAGTGAGTCAGAAATTCTGTGGATTCTTCCAATGACATGTGTTTTAACAAGCCTTCCAGGTGATTCTGATGCATATTAAAATTATATCCACTAGATTAAACCATCCAAGTGAAACCAAGAGCTGGGAAAGATAAAGCCATTTCAGGGGATGGAAGATAGTTCAATTTTTCTGGACTTTATGGTGTAAGAGAGGCAGTGGCAAAAGAAAAAGCTAGGTTGATGTAATCTAAATGAAGGGTTTCCCTGTTACATTTAATCTAGTTTAACTTTATTCCATTGGTGGAGGGGAACGATGGAAAAGGCTGTTGAGGGAACAGGGACAAAGGCACTGTGAGCGCTTTTAAAACTTGGGAACAACTAATTTTCTGCCCACTAAAAGCTCACTGAACCAGAAGGAATTACAGTAGACACATTAAATGGTTTGCCCAGTTGCCTTTCTGAGAAGCAACCACACTCCACCCCAGTTCTGTCACCCTGATGTTCACGTACCAATCTTTACAGCTGTGAGCCTCCTTCCAGCTATGTTTGCCCAGTTGACCACAACTCCACTGATGGGCAAACATGGGTACCTGACTCAGCCAGAGCCAATAAGGATCCATTCCTTTTTAGTGCATAGTGAAAAGGAGATTTTATAACTGGGAGAAAGCAAAGGAGAGAGGGGAAAGAGGAAAAGCAAATAACGGAGAAGTTGGAGAGCAAGTGAAGAAAGGAGTGGCAGAGAACAGGAGCACAGCTGCAGGCATATGGCCCCTGGGTCCTGCCCATTCCTGAGACCCAAACACCATTCATAGGTGCCTTAGATTCCAGGTACTGCCACTGCATCCTTACAGTAAAGTCCCTTTTTTGCTTAAGCTACTTGCTGCTCATCAAGGTGCCATGATATCAAATTTAAGTCTATATGTATACGTAATCTTGTGTCAGAGATTACTTACGTAGAATGGGTCATGCATAAAAGGACTTGGTTAACTTGTATGTTTTCCTGGGTCCAGAAAGAGTCCTAACTGCTTCATAAGTCAAGTCAGAAACCAGGCCTCCTGTCTCTAGAAGGTAGCCTTTGCAAGACTCGTCCATCAGAGGCTCACCTATTCTATGACCTGGAGCCTCTTAAAGTAAGTGCAAAATTTAACACAGCGAAGTAAAGAGAACAAAGGCTTAAAAAAAAAAAAAAACCTTGTGACCTCCATCATCAATTATTACATGTTACAGATCAAACAAAACACCAGTAACTGATGTTGCAGAGAAAAGCAGATGCCAAATTCAGCATGCACTGTCTCCAGTGATCTGATTCTTTCATCCTCTAAGGCCAGTCAAGTAACATCGTTGTTAACATAAAACGTTTGAAAGAAACGGAGGAGGCAAGTAGTGCTGATATTACTCCATCTGATGCATCCTTCTTCGAAAACCCTGGACTTGTGGTCTATATGTATGAAACATTCCATCCATCACAAAATTGTTTTCTCTGAACTTTGAAAATAATGTGGATGCTAGCAAAGTTACTGTTTACTTCTAAACTGCTTGGAGTAACACTGGGTCATTTGAACAAAACGAAATTAAAAATGTTAGTCTATCATGATCAAGGACAGCCCAAAACTTTAAAATACTAAAAAAGGTGAAATTTTATTCATTTTTAATAAATACATATATATAAGTATACAAATATATGAAAATAAGTATACAGAAAAAAATATATGTAAAAGTATACACATACACATATCTTGATCAAAGATTAATTACACAGGCTGGATTATGTGAGGAATAAGTCACACATCACTAGATTTTGCAAATACAACACTTGAAAATTCTCTAAAAGAAAGTACTCTCAATACATTTTAAGATTTCTAAGAAGGTTTATTAAATGTTCCAATTTGGCACAAAAACAATTTCTAATCTTTCTAGTTCAGTTCTATAAACCTATTTACTGTCAGCTTTTTCTTTTCATTTATTCCTTTTGTTAGGACTAGGATAATTTAGGATAAAAGAGAAGGGTAATGATTACTGAATACCATCCTGCTGTTGACAACCTGTGGCCCTTCCAGCTACTAACTGAGGAACTGCTACTGTCTTAGATTTTTTGTTTGTTTGTTTCTAATGATACATTCCACCAACTCCCTTGCTAAGCTTTTGTCTAATGATATCTGAGAAAGGAAAAAAAAAAAATGTCAGGCACTGCTTTCTAGCTCAAGCACAATGTTATGGGTCATGCTGGGCCTGGCTGCCTAGGATCTGGGATACACAAAAACAGGCACACAGAATGGCTGGAGCACGGCACTCTCCAGGCAGGGAGGGATGACTTAGATGGATACAGTGCCAATGGCTTGAGCATATGTGAGAGGTAGACATCTCCATCCGCGAAGGAGGTCGAAACCAGAAATAGCATCACACCTATGCATATTTAACACCAACCCCTCCAGCCAGTGGAGATGTGGGCCAGACTGCTCTGCCAGGCAGCCATCCTCCTCAGTCTCCTCGGTTGGTTTCAGTATCTACTGTCTCTGGCATGGCAATACAGCACTCATGCAACAAATACTTACTGAGGACTCTCTATACAGCTGTAAAAAAACCCCAAAAATCCTGTCCCTATGGAGGTTAGGAGAGAAACAATTAACTAAAATGGTAAATGTATAGTATATTAGCTAGAGAGTAATAAAATAAGTGCTAAGGGGAAAAATAGAGCAGGAAAATGTGGAGGGGAAATGTCAGGTGTGGGAGGTTACCATTTTAGACAGAAAGGCTGGGGAGGAACACCCTGAGATGACATTGGAGTAAAACCCTGGGGGAAGGGAGGAAGGAATACATGGAGATAGCTGGGGAATGAGATTCTGGGCAGGGAAGGCCATTGCAAAGGCCCTGAACAGTCATCTGGGCAGCGAAGGCTATTGCAAACAGGTGATTTTCTATGTGTTCAAAGGACAACAACGAGGCCAGTATAGTTGAACCAGAGTGGATTAGGGTGGGGGTACCAGGAGATGAGGTCAAATAGAAGATCCAGACCAAGCACATCATAGAGAGGCTCTTGGCTCTCTTACTTTGAGATGGGAACTTATGCGAGGGTTTTCCACAGATGGGTGGCATGATCTGACTTAATTTTCTGATGGGATCATTCTGGCTGCTGAGTTGAGAATCGACTTAAGTGGAGAAAGGGTAGAATCAGAGTGGGGGCAGTTAGGAGTTATTCCAGTAGTCCAGGAGGGGCATGATGGTGATTTGGAACAGAGGGATAGCCTTGGAGAGGTGACAAGTTCTCAAATTCTGGGTACATTTCATAAGTGTAGCCATCAGGATTTGCCAAATATCAGATGTATGATAGAAAGATAAAGTATGTACAAGTCAAGAAAGGTTTGCGGTCTGAATAACTGGAAAGGATGGAGTTGTCTAAACAAAGATGGGGAAATCTACCCCAATAAGCAGATTGGGAGGGGACCATCAGGACACTAGATTCAGATGTGTTCAGTATGAAAAGCCTTGTAGGTGAAGACTTTTTGGTTGTCATGGCAATTCGTGGCTATAAGAACTAGGGATATACATTATAGTATATTCAGCATATTGATGGAATTTAAAGTCATGGGATTAAATGAGATTAGACAAAAGCAACCACTGACATTCAGGAACCTGTCTTGCACTATCACCTAAGCCCTGGTGTTCCCCTGTTGCCCATAGACAATTGCATTGAACACCGACATTGTGCAAGGCCCCTCTGACCACAATGGATCAAGAAAAAATAGACACAGACAAAACATGAACATTTTTAAAAGAAGATCAACTATCTTCCTATTTCAATTATTGACTATTGCTTCCTTGCTAGTTACAGTTGTAACTTTGCTCTAGTCTTCCTTTCTCTATAGATAAGATTTATTGAGATAATCATGGAAGTTTCTGACAGCACTCAATCCAGAGTGAAACTTCACTTCCTTGGACTCTCTCCAAAATCACCCAACCAAATCCCAAACCTTGTAATAATCATTTCTAACCTCATCTTACTAGAACTGTCATGGTTTGCTATGTATGAGTATGTGTTCTCCCTGTTGTAGTGAGTAATAAACCCAGCTTTCTCGACTACAGGTGTGTTCCAGGTGTGTTTGGATGAAAGGGATTGACTTAGAAAATACATAAACAATATAAGAGCTCTAAGGACTGAGCCCTGAAGCACTCCAACACATAAAGGACAGGGAGATGGAAAGGGGCCAATCAAGGATACTGAAAAGAACAGCCAGGGGCATAGAAGGTAAACCAGGAATGTATGCTGTTCTGGAAGCCAAGTGGAGATGAAAATGACCAACTGCATCAATTGCTTTAGAGCAGTCAAGTAAGACAAGGACTGAGAGCCGATTTGGCAACTTATTAATGACCTTGACAAGGACAGCTGGATGGTGGAAATTATGATTGATGTAGATTCAGGAGAGAATAAGGAAGAGAAACTGGAGGCAGCGTGCATAGACAACTCTTTCAAAATATCTTGATGCAAAGGAAAGAAGAGAAAAAACAATAACTGGAGGGTGAAGTGGGATCAAAAGAGGGCTGCATTAAGATGGGAGAAGTAGCACTTTTCTATACTGATTGGACAAACAATCCAGTAGAGAGAGGCATTATGGTGCAGGAGAAAAAGTACTGTTGGAGCCATGTTCTTTTCTGAATGGAGCTGGGACCTATTGTATAAGTGGAAAGGTTGGCTAAGCGGCAGCATGGTAAAGGGAGAAGAGATGGGTATGAAGGTATGCAGACCAGATGAGGTGGGTGGGAGCAAAGCTTAGGGAAGAGGTTCCTTCCCTTGTAATTGCTTCTGGTTCTCAGAGAATGGGGATGCAAGATCATCAGCTGACAGTGAGGACAGGAGAGGAAATACTTGAGGTTCAAGGTTTGAGGAGACAGAAGGAAATAGTTGTTTAGGAGAATGAAAGTAGATGGGGGTTTAGGGAAATAAAGAATGATAGCTGAGCAGCATGAAGAACTCTCTTAAGCAAACATTAATTCATTTTCCATGTACTTATTCTTTCATTAAATATTTACATAAACTTAACATATAGTAGGAAATGTAGGAGATGAAGCTATGAACTCCTCTGCTTATTACCTTCTGTCCTTTCTGATTGTGAGAATTCCTAAGGTTATCTTCTCAGTTCCTCTTTTTTCCCTTTTAAAATTCCCTTATTTGAGACATCCTTCAATCCCATGCTTTCAGGTATAGCGTAGAGCTAGCGTAAAGCATTCCCAAATATATGCTTTCTCATCAAAACTATAGACCAACTGTCCAGTAAAATTATAATGGGATAAGTATATATCGTTTTAAATTTTCTTTTCTTTCTGTTTTTTTCTTTAGAGACAGGGTGATATGGTTTGGCTGTGTCCCCACCCAAATCTCATCTTGAATTCCCATGTGTTGTGGGAAGGACCTGATGGGAGGTAACTGAATCATAGGGGCAGGTCATTCCTATGCTGATTCTCATAGTAGTGAAGAAGTCTCATAAGATCTTATGGTTTTATAAGGGGGAGTTTCCCTGCACAAGTTCTCTGTGCCTGCTTCCATCCATGTAAGATGTGACTTGCTCCTCCTTGCCTTCTACCATGATTGTGAGGCTTTCCCCAGCCATATGGAACTGTAAGTCCATTAAACCTCTTTCTTTTGTAAATTGCCCATTCTTGGGTATATCTTTATCAGCAGTGTGAAAACAGACTAATACACAGAGTTTTGTTCTCTTGCCCAGGCTGGAATACAGTGGTGCAATCTTGATTCATGGCAGCCTCGACCTCTTGGGCTCAAGTGATCCTGCTAACTCAGCTTCCCATGTAGCTGGGACTACAGGCATGCACCACCACGCCCAGATAATTTTGTATTTTTTTTGTAGAGATTGAGTTTCGCTATGTTGCCCAGCCTGGTCTTGAATTTCTGGCCGCAAGTGATCTTCCACCTTGGCCTCCCAAAGTACTAGGATTAAGTGTTCAAAATTCAGTGTGTACTTTTTCTTAGAGCACCTCTCAATTCAAACCAGCCACATTTCAATAATATAATAGCCGTATGTGGTCTTAATAACAGTACAGCTCTAGACTCACATTTTCCAATGACTACTGGGCACTTCTGCCTCAATATCCCTGAAAATGTTCTAAGCCAAATTAATGCTATCTGCTCAAATCTGTTCCTCTTTCTGTCTTTTATTAAATTTCTATTTTATTTTCTCCTCTCTCTCATTTTCCATTGAGAAAAGAGTCAGAACAAGTGCTCTTGGAAGTCTCCTTTCTGTTCCTATCTTCACGCTAGTTCTCACCATGATAATTTCTACCTTGACAATTGCAATAACCTCCTAACTGGTCTCTCCATTTGTAATCTCCTCTCCATTTTATGCTTTGCTTCAGGAGAAATCCCTCTTGATGTCAGGTTTCATGATGTCACTTTAAGTCTTGCTGGAAGGGCATTGGTGCAGATTGTAGTTTCCAAAGTGGATCCACCAATATATCTATTTCATATTTTCTCTTCATACAACTGTACAGTTGATACTTGTCTATGTGGAGAAGAAGTCCATATTCTCTCCCCTTGAATCTGGGAAGGCTTGTGATCAAAACAGATGCAATGTTGCATAACTTCTGAGTTAGGTCATAAAAAGCTTTCACGTGATTCTCTCTCTTGGGCTCATGTCTTGGGATCCCTGAGCCAAAATGTAAAAAGCTCAGCACTTCTGAAGCTACCATGTAGGAGAAACCATGTGGAGAGGCCACGTGGAGACAGAGATGTCTAGGGATCCCCAACTCCAATACTATTTGTTTGGTACTTCAGAGGACACCAGCCCCTATACCTCAAGGGGCATCAGTGGATGCTGAGTGGAACAGGGATGAACTATCTACTTTACATCCTACCCAGATTGTAGGGTCATATGCAAAATAAATTTTGCTGTTGCCCCTTAAGTTTGGGGCATTTTGTTACACAGCATTCGATATCTAGAACACTTGTCACTTCTCACTTTTTTTCTTTGTATATCATCCACCTGCCTAATCCTAGGAGGTTCATTATGTACTTAAGGTGATAAGAATAAGACTTTGGCACACACATACAAAAACTGGAAAAAGCTAGTGTTGTTCTATAAGGACAAATTGATTAGCAGTTGCCTTTCACCTCATTCTAGTCTCTTACTTGTGTTGCATAGAAAATGAGGCTTTGGATATGTTAGACAAAGTAAGGATAGCTTCTGTGAATGTCAACTGAACTGTGAAAGATACTATCAATTTTATATTATTTACTTTAATAAACCACACATCCAAAGTAAACTCATTTTAAAAAATAAAGAATGCTGCAAATTAATTGTGTAGAGATAATTTTAAGAATAGGCATAAGTCATGCCTTTCTTATGATTATATTTAATACATGGAGAATATGGCTTCTTGCATTTTATACTGTGGTGCAATAGGAAAAATACCAGGGTAGGAATTGTGTTTTTGTGTGTGTTCTGGCCCTGGCCCACACTGGGTAACATGAGAGAGTGAACTCAATAATCGATAAAACTCTCCCTCTCTTTTAGAACTAAACTGTTGTAGTCTTTTTGTTTCTACTCTCTTTTATTTTAACCTTCTTTCTTTTTTCTCTCTTCCCTCTTCTTCTTCTTCTTTTTTTTTTTTTTTTTTTTTGCTTTATAACATATTTGTGGACTTTTATATTTTTTTGTTAATAAATAGTTGGGAAGTCAAATGTCATGGTATTAATGTCCATAAAGCTGAATCTCTTATTCAATTTTTTTAATATCAGCTATGTACAAATGGGACATATTATTCAACTCCAGGGTTACAAACGCCTGTGCTTACCAGAAAACTCATTACAGAAAATGTTGTTCTTTTCTTAGAATAACATAGCCCTTTGGGCTATATCTTTCAGTAACCAAAGTTTCCCTCCTATAATGTTGCTTAGACAACTTTCTAAAGATAAAATACCATTACCCTTAAGTTCACACTGTGTGATTATTTTGTGGAGGAAATGATTTTGTCATCCCAAGTAGGAATTTGCAGTGGATGAGAGGGGATCATCTTCTCCTACATTTGGTTTTATGGATAAATGCTTTTGCATCTTATGTAGTTACATTTTTTGAGTGAAAGAGTTTGATTTTTAGTTTGAGTTTTAACTGTAGATTTCCAAAGTTTCCTTGACAAATTCTTAAGTCTAGAATGTCATATTCTACTTCTCCTGAATTTGCTGCATTTCCTGGCTCCACAGTTAGTATCTATATGACTCGTGCAACTGAACTGATCTTACTGAGTCTTAAATATGTGTCCAATACTCAGGATTTTTATGAAAGATATATTTCATACTATTATATATATTTTATATTGCTGGAAATTTAGTATTAATTATTATTTCCATTTTTTTATGTGAGTAATAGAATCTTCGATGATAATCTACCCTCCCAACATCCATCTAGCCCCACTCCCCTGCACAATTTTTTCCTGTCTCCTTCTCTACATTACTCTGAGGTACTCACCCTGACCCTCTCTCTCACACATGCCTTCCCTGACACGATACCTGGACTTCAAATCCTAGGACAGGAACTCAGCCTTACAAAAAGATATTAGTTCCTTGTTTTAATGGAATTTCCTTCTCTCCATGATCCTATGTGAATAATATAATTTTTGTATTATATTTATTTTTGAATATATAAGTTCCCAACAAAGATACAAATATTTATACATTCACAAGAAATGATTCTTTAAATATATGCTTTTTTGACTTGACTTTGCCTGGCTATTGCTATGAGATCGTACAAATGTGTTTTGATATTTTTCTTTAAGCTTTTTTTGTTTTCTCATCAGGCTATGGTATGTAAAGGAAGTTTAGTAATGAATGATTCATTTCTGTGCAGATTGTGAGATGGAAAAATGCTGATAAGTATACTTTATTTTTACTCCTTTGGGATAAGAAAAAGGATAAGACTAAGTTGGCCTGGGTCAAGCTAAGGCATCTAGCATTGAAAGGGAAGATGGTAGAGCTGCTCATAGAAGCAAATATAACCTCCTCAGCTTTGTCCAACACCCTCTCTTAAACTGCTGAATATCCTTGTCTGGAAAGGATTTCTTGAACTATTTTTCTCTATTAGCACAAATATGTCACTAGTAATAAAGTTGCAGGAATAAAATAGTCATAGTCACCAGATGTAAGGCAGACTTTAAAGTTTAATGAAGTGATCTGATTACATTAAAGTCAATTCTCAGTTAATGAAAGACTGAATATTCATCTAACCAACCTCCATGCCTCTGTTGCTGAGTGGCCCATCACTAATTCTTGCCAATGGTCCAGAGGGCAAAAGGGGCAAGGTAAGGTAGAGATGGTGTGGGCTTGGAGTCAGGGCAATTAGGGTGCAAACCCTGGATCCCACTTACTAGTTGTGATAGGCAAGTGCTAAGGACTAAATTCCACCCCCTCTCACAAATAAGTTCATATGTTGGATCCCTAACCTCCAATGTGACTATTTGGAGATAGAGCTTTTAGGAGCTTATTATGGTTAAATGACAGTATAAGAGTGAAGTGCTAATCCAATGATATTGGTGGCTTTATAAGAGGAAGAGAAAGAGGCCGGGCGCGGTGGCTCAAGCCTGTAATCCCAGCACTTTGGGAGGCCGAGACGGTTGGATCACGAGGTCAGGAGATCGAGACCATCCTGGCTAACACGGTGAAACCCCGTCTCTACTAAAAAATACAAAAAACTAGCCGGGTGTAGTGGCAGGCGCCTGTAGTCCCAGCTACACGGGAGGCTGAGGCAGGAGAATGGCGTGAACCCGGGAGGCCGAGCTTGCAGTGAGGTGAGATCCGGCCACTGCACTCCAGCCCGGGCGACAGAGACTCCGTCTCAAAAAATAAATAAATAAATAAATAAATAAATAAATAAATAAATAAATAAAAAAGAAGAAGAGAAAGAGAGATCATTCTCTCTATCTCTCCATGCATGCACAGAGGAAATGCCATGTGAGCATACAGCAAGAAGGCAGCCATTTGCAAACCAGAAAGAGAGCTCTCCCCAGAACCTGACCATGCTGGCATCCTGATGTTGGACTTCCAGCCTCCAAACTGTTAGAGAATACACTGCTGTTCTTAAGCCACCCAATCTATAGTGTTTTATTATGGCAGCCTGAGTAAACAAAGACAGCAAGTGACTTAACCCTTTGCCTCTGTTACAATAGAAATAATAATACCTACCTCACAAGATCATTGTGAGGACTAAAAGAGATCATGTACATAAGGAGTTGGACATTTAAAGAAAATAAGAAAAGTTTCAGCAAAAATATTGTCCATATTTATGTATGATTGCAAAATAAGTTTGATTACATACCCCTTGCCCCATGGCTCAGACACTTTCAGAATGCTTGTTAAAAATACAGATTCTTGGACCCACATTAGACCTGAAGAATTAGAATCTCTGTGAAAGGGCTAAATAATTTGGATTTAACAAATTCCAGATGATCTTTTGTACACTAGAATTTAGGGGCACTGCCCCAAAGGAATACTACATTAATCAGTGTCTCAAAATGTTGTTCTATAAATGCTTAATGCCAGGAATTCAGATTGAAGCAATTTATGTCAGTAGATTCCAATTGACAAGGAGAAGATTAACAGAAGTTCTTATCTGAAAGCTACTCTCTGAGTCTGCTTGGCTATTGTTAATCAGCGCAAGACTTCTTTAGATGTACTATAAAGGACAGTGGGTGAGTGCTGGTTGTAAAATTAATTAAGATAATGTAATAAGATCCCTGTGCAATTTTATAAATTGCCACCCTATTTAAATATCACTTTCTGATCAATAATATATGAGAACACAGTGTGTTCGGGAAAAAAAAAAAAGAACTGAAAAAAGTTACTGCTCATAATTCTTTATCTGTGCTGTCTTGAATAAAAAAGTAGCAGGTGAAGTTGTCTTTCTGTAGGCACACGTAACAGCTGAGCAGAAGGAAAACAGCAGCGCTGTTCCTCCCCGGCTCACAGAAATATTGACTCCTTTTTTAGTGATACTAAGTCTCATCTAAATGATTAAATCTTTAAAAAGAATGCCAAATACCCAGCAAATGGTAATTACAATGCCTAATCCACCTCCTCACTTCTTCGTGCAAGACAATATTTACTCTGGGTTATGTGTTTGCCAGAACAATCACAGCCCAGCTTCAGCTGGTGGGTGTTCAGCTGTATCTTTGCCATGCATTTTTGCAGGATGCTATGAAGACCCAACTGAAACTAAGAAGCTTCGTCAATGGTTAAAAATGTCTCACTAGAAATGTATTTGCATTTCACTTGGATCTCAATTTGATTTCTTTTTTTATTCCAAATAATTTTAGCTCTCTTCTCTCTTCCTTCCTTTGCTATGTGCCTAATCTCACAAGCCATATGTGATAATGAGTTTTTTTTTTTCTATTTTATAGTCCCCTTTAGTTTATATAATGGATTTAGTCCTTATGAGCTTCTACCATGTACTAGGCACACTGCTAGTTACTGAAGTCCAGATCTGCCAAAACTGACATAAAACAAAACAGGAGGCTGAAAATCCCAACACTTCATGGAGCACATTTGTGATGACCCTCACAGGATTATGTCAATCATTATGTGTTATAGATAGTTACCTTCTTTCAGGAGAGTTATCTTCTTTAATAATACATTTGTAAGTCTCATGATCATTGTTTATCATGTTTGAACAATTGTTTACAAATTAAATGCTTTAATTTTTTTTCCTTCCAATTCTCCTCAAACATTTTTCACAATTGTATTAGTTCCCTATTGCTGCTGTAACAAATTACCACAAATTTAGTGTCTTAAAAGGACACAGGTGTATTGTCTTACAGTTCTGGAGGTTAGATGTTTGAAATAGGTCTCTCTGGACAAAAATCAAGGTGTCAGCAGGACTGCATTCTTTTCTGAAGGCTCTAGGGAGAATCTGTTTTCTTGCACTTTTCAGCTTCTAGAAATTCAGCATTCTAGAAGTTCTCTAGAATGCAAGAATCTGTTTTCTTGCATTCATTGGCTTATGGCCACCTTCTATCTTCAAAGCCAGTGATGACCAATGGGGTCTTTCTGATTATACCTTCTCTCTGGTCTGGCTCTTCTGCCTCCCTCTTCCTCATTAAAGGAGCTTTGTGATCATATTGAGTCTTCTAAGATAATCCAGGATAATCTTCTTATTTTAAATCCAGCTGATCAGCCATCTTAATTCCATCCCCAACCTTTATTCTCCTATGCAACATAATACATTCACACGTTCAATGGGGAAAGAGATGAACATCTTTGGTGGCAGGCATTAGTCTGCCTATCACAAATATGTAGTGATTCTTTCCTGTTTCAGAAGTTAAACGGTATTTAGTAAGTCTTTTTCTTCTTACTGTGTAGTTTTGGGTGGAGTTCCTCTTCTCTTCAGCAGTTTGTGACTTAGAAATCACTTACTTTCAGGATCAGCTAAACAAACTATAAAAGACTCATCTGGTTTGCAGTATCCTGTAGCCTCTTAAAACATCCCTTTCTGGTATCCTTCTGCTCAAGGCCATTCCGTGTTCCCCTGGATCTACAGCTGGTTGTGCCTTTGTATTTTTCCCTTGCTATTTGAACTTTGTTCTCTTTAGTGAGTATTCTCTTCTCTATTCCATTGTATTATAGGCAGATAAACCTATTTAAAATTTTTCTTCAAATTATTGTGTTCTTTCTTTGGCAGAAACGTTAAATGGTTTAACAATTTATTGATCATATCTAACTTTTTCTGCCAATGTAGGTTTGTCAGCTTCTGTTTTATTCCACACTATCATATTTATTCCTCCCAACAACATTTGTTTGAAAATAAAGGCCAAGGCTGGTCATGGTGGCTCACACCTGTAATCCTAGCACTTTAGGAGGCCAAGACGGGGGGATCATGAGGTCAGGAGATTGAGACCATCCTGGCTAATGTGATGAAACCCCGTCTCTACTAAAAATGCAAAAATAAATAAATAAATAAATAAATAAATAAATAAGCCAGGCGTGGTGGCAGGTGCCTATAGTCCTAGCTACTCAGGAGGCTGAGGCAGGAGAATGGGATGAATCCGGGAGGCGGAGCTTTCAGTGAGCCGAGATTGTGCCACTGCACTCCAGTCTGGATGACAGAGCGAGAGTCCATCTCAAAAAATAATAATAAATAAATAAATAAATAAAAGCCAGACTTCATTCAGATTTCTTTGATTTTTACCTAATGCATGTTCATTTTCTGTCCTGGGATCTATGTTACATTTAGTCAGTAAATGCAGTGGCAATGACATTCTGGGACTTGTGATGCTAAGTCAGAAGAAGACTTATACCTTCTATCCAAGACTCTTATCAAAAGATACCCCACTCTCTAAGACCACCATATCAGAGGGGCCAACATAGATGCTATGGTCAATTGTCCAGCTGAGCCCATTCTTCTAGCCATTACCGCCAAGACTGTAGAAATGTAAGTAAAGCTGACTTGAGCTCTCTGGAGCAGCCCAACCACCAGCTGAGTACCACCAAGTGACTTCTGTCAACGCCATATGGCACAGATAATTTCTCAGGCAGGCCCTTCCTGAATTCTTGAGTCACACATTTATAACAGATGATAAGATGGTTGTTGTTATTATAAGCGACAAAATTTGGGGGTAGTTTGTTATATAGCAAGAGAAGACAAGCATTACTGAATGGCTTTCTGGTCCTGATAGTGAATCTTGCAGGAGAAGTTAAGGCTCATTTTATGTCGATTTTAAAGCTGGCATAATGCCAATGCATGCATTATTCCAGTACATTAAATAAAGGACTTCACTTTTAGGCTCTGCTAGAGCCTTTAATCTTTATATACATATCTATTTGCACAAAAATGAAATATATCCTGTTTGTTACATTTTCAGATCTTCCTCTGATAGGGGTGAGAGTAATCTAACAAACATTGATTATAAAAACAAGCTCTAACCTCTTTTGTGACATAAAATTGGTATATACTTTCTACCATTAAAATGAAAGTTGGATAGGAAATTATCTTTCTTTCAAAAGTAAGTATTCCCTTTTATTTATATTAGAAATTTATACAAAGTTCATTTTGTTTTCTTGGTGTAAATATATTCATTAGCAAGTCATGCTATGGTGTGGAATTTGGGAAAATTTTCACAATAAAAAACACATAGTCAACAATTCATTTTAAAATAAAAAGCCCAAAGACATAAGTATTGATAAAACATGAGTGTCTGCATATCTTCATAAGCCACATAGTTATGATAACACAATATAATGAACAAGAAAAAACTGTGCTTGAAAGTAGCAATAAATTCTTTTCCAATAAAAGATGAAAATACTGTATCATCAAAGTGTTAAAAAATTTTAGAGCGGATATTATGAAAGTCAGTTATGAAATACTGTATTACAAAAGGAAGGAAAAATAGTAGTATCCAGTTAGTTTTTAAATAAAAAGGCAATAGAGCTAAACCTAATTAATTATGATAACTTGATTCATGAATGACCTGCAGTTTACCTTTCTATTATGGGAACAAAAATATTTGCTTGGAAATTTGGATAATTTAAGACTTCAGAGAAATGTTTAACCAATTTAGGTTAAGGGAAACTTTTCAAGATCAGATGCAATTTGCATGGAAATAACATATTTTAATTACTTATCCAGCTTGAATACCATCAAAACTGATCCCAGATGGATACCCGATGGATTAATATAGTTTGATTTATTATCTATGTTGGTGAAAAAACAACTAAAATTGCATTAAAAAAATTCATCTATACAGATGTTTTCATTGATCAGACTTAGTGAAGCAGTTAGTATCTCTAGAAAGCTCCATATTGGGCTGATTGATGTAAGCACTTGAAGAATAAGTATGTACATTCAGCAAAGGGATGTCTGGATATGGAGTGGTTGGTTCATGAGAAAGTGATCTTGTGAATAATTCAATTAAGCACTCTTGCGCTCCCCAGTAAGGTTGTCTGATGTCAAGCACCACTGCAGGTGAGCCGAGAGTTTTGAGAACAGAGTCAAAACTCTGTTCAGTTTGGCTAAGAACTCCCTTAACCAAACTGAAGTGGACAAACTGAAATGGACAAAGTGTGTTTTTAGCCCAATTTCTTTTCCCAGTGGTTCTCTTCTACTCCCCCACCAGGTATTTCCTTCCTCTATTATTCCCAGGTCATCGTTTTCTCCTCTCAAGTTTGTAATTCTCAGTATCAGATTTTGTCAGCTGATGAAAAAGTTGGTCCTAAATGTGAATGTATTCAATGTTTTACATTCTTTAGATGTCTTGCAGCATCAGGCAGAACTGACTATTTTAATATCTGGATCTTTGAGCTATAGACCCCCGAGTTTGAATCTGAGTGATTCCATTTACCTAAAGCAGTGCTTCCCAATATTCATGTGCATATAAATCACTTGGATATCTTATTAAAATCCAGATCCTAATTCATTACATCAGGGACTTGAGCCTGAAATTCTGCATTTCAGACAAGCTCTCAGGTGATGTTGTAGCTGCTACTCCATGGACCATGTTTTGCTTAGCAGAAGTCTAGAACATCTTACCTGCCTCTGTTTTCTATCAACTGAATATAATAATGCCCCTACTTCCTACAGTTGATGCAGGTGTTCCATGTGTGTCTTATGTAAAGCATCTGGTATAGTTCCTAGCCAAGAATCATGCAACGTATGGTGGTAGTGGTGGTAGTAGTAAGTAGTGTGGAAATAATAAGAGTTTTAATAATATATTGGGAAATTTCAGGCTGAAGACCTTGCAAGTAATTTTGAAGTATAGGAACTTACTCAGATACCAAATGCTGTTCTTCAGAAGCAGCCATTCAGTTACCTGCACCTAGGGCTTTCCCTGATGGGCAAAGCATACACCTGAATAGTTCCTTAGTTGTCCTCCAGCAATTTAAGACTACAGAGTCTTCTGAGAGTCCATGGTAATCTTTCAGGTTTTGTGATCTAGTCGCTTATAGGACATGAGCCATGAGTTAGCATTTTCTTTCACAGCCTGACATAGATGTTTTAAATGGCAAATTCAGGAGGGAACAATGTAAGAGTCTTTGTTGCAATTTTTTTGTTAGTAACTACAGATCTGGAAGAATCTTCACTGAGTGTTTCAGAAAGCAGAGAATTCAAAGGCAACATTACAGTGCTTCTCAGCATTAATAAAATAGTATGTGGAATATAGAAGTAAAGCATGATTTTCATCTCACCTTTATCTCTAGGGGTCTTCAAGAACTTGAAATAAAACAACTTCTCCTTGATAAAGAATAGTAGCTGGGGAAGGTTATAAATCACTTCTTTAATGTCTTTGGTTGCTTACATTACTCTTTAATTCCAGGAAACTCTGCATGTAAGTGCAAAAAACCCGGAGTTTCAGTACCTCATTGCTGAACAAGCACAGCAGAGAAACAAAAGAAGGAAGGTGATATTACCAATACTTGGCTATGTCACTGGAGTCTTACTGCCCATGTTTTATTGGCTGATGTTTCAGGAAAACACTTTTTTTCCTTGGGTCTTTTTTTCTCCCCCCAAGATACTATTTCTAAAAGGTCAGTTATTTGTCATATAACTATTACTGCATATTAAAATGCACAATGCATCAAATTAGAATAAGCTAAAAATACTCTAGCAGTTCATGCAGTACATATTTTAATGATATTATTTTTAAGATTAATGTGTTTAAGGGCACAAGTAGTATTTACAATGGAGTATCTATCAAGATTTTCAGACTTGAGGCAATGGTTATCTTTCATAATCCATTTGAAATAGCCTTCACGGTCTCTTTAACTTTAAGAGGATATGTTTTCCTTCTCAGATTTTTTAAGGGAAGCACTACACGTCTTTGATTTTCTGCAGTACTGCTTGAAAGATGAAGATGTCAAGATGGATGACAGCTAATGAACTGAATGCTCAATAGTTCATCACCTTGGTTTTTCCTGAAACCATTTCTTGTCCTTGCCTGGTAAATTGAAATCACTTGACTTTGTTGCAATACCTGACAGGAGTCAAATCCCTAAAATATCCAGGCAGAAGTAAATTCTTTTAGCATCGCAAATCTTCTGCTGTCTGGGCCTGTTAGGCCAGTGGGTTAAGGTAAAAAAAGATGAGACCACAGTCATGTTCATCTGGCACTTGTTGGCTCCTTTCACCTAGAGAAAAAGTGCTCTAGACATAGATCCTCTCACCTTGTCATTGGAAGAGGGAATGAAGTGAGAATTGTGCATATCAACATGAATGAATTTCCACTCTTGGAAAAATAACCCAGACAGTAAGTTCACTCATGATTGGCCATTTGTATCATCTTGACTTTTAAAGTATATTTACAGTTTTCATGTTTATTCATACAGTTGTCAAGCTATATTTGCATATAAAGTAGCATGTACCCTACATCTTTTCTAAATTGCTAAAATAGTCCACATAAATAGAACAACTAAATAATACCAATTGATTTCTTTTTATGTGACACGGTAGCATAAACTGTATTAAAGGAAATAGTCTTAACAAAGATTTTGATATACCTGATATGGCATCAACTTCAGCTGTAAATTATAAGTAATCATTATTCATTGCCTATAATATTCCTTAAACACCAAGCTTTATTAGTACTAAATGTGAGGCCTTTCTGGATATGCCTATGCCGACTAAATGAAGACTATAATGATCAATTTAAAAGTTCTTTGGTTCATAATCTTGATGTAAGAAAGAAAATAATGTCTTAAATCTGAGTGTTGCTTTCCAATTTGCAAAAGTAAATATATTTCTTATGTTAAAATATATAAAATTATTAGATTAATGCCCATATTTGTAGATAAGGAAATAAAGCTCAGAGAAATTGGATGACTTGCCTAAGATAATATAATTGTCAGAACTGGGATTTCATTAATTTAATATTATTTGTTTAGTTTTTACTACATGCTAGTTACCATGTATAAGACTTCAGAAATCTTATGTTCTAATGAGGGAAAGAGAAATTAGATGAATAATTACACAAACATATAATCATCTATGTTGGCAAATGTTTCAAAGGAAAAATACAGCATGCTCTGAAAGAAAATAGAGCACCTGATTAAGAATGTGGGGCAGGCAACAACTGAATTTAAGGAGTGACATGCAGTCTGAGACCTGAAAGATGAGCAGGAGACAGCAGGTGAGTACGAGGCAGGAGAGGAGCCAGAGAGTGCTAGATAAGTAGGATGAAGCTTGCTGAACTGGAGAGACTGAAGGGAAGCCAGTGTGATTGAGAAGAGAATAGGTGATGAGACTGAAAAGAGAGGCAGGGGGCAGCTCAGCAGAATATTGTGGGCTATGTTACGGAATTTGAATTTCATGTAAGTGACACAGAAGGTAGGAGAATGGCGTGATCCACCTTGAACCAGGTATTCGGCTGCAAGTTTAGTGGCTATCACATACATCATCATTCTTCTGGTGGTGCTCCCATGAAGTTTTTGTTTTCTTGTCTTTATTTATTTATTGAATGTTTAAATACACCATTTTCTTATATACAGTGAGTATATGAGTGTTTGCTCTGTTGGCTGCCATACTGGTGAGTCTTGCATTTTTTTTTTTTAACCTTTAAGAGGACTTAATTTTGGCCAGGGAATTAATATAAAGTTCTAGAAAACAGTATTTCATTCTCTGTGAGCTTCAGTAATGTGGAATTCATCGTATACTTTGAGATAATTTTTTCTTATGTTAAACAAGTGGTTGCATGATGCTTTTGATCAAAATGGAATGAACTGACCAAAGAAGGAATTTTTAAAAAATATAGGATGATGCCCTTGACTGATTGTGAGCTTTTTCTCTTACTTCCATTCTCATTCATCAGCCCTAGCAGCCTATATCTAGATGTTGTTCGAACAAGTATTCTGCCCTTGAAGATGGCCTGACCCTTTTAGAGTTTGCGTGTGTATTTTAAAGGAGAGAAATGTACTCACTTTGAAGTTGTTTGCTTCAAAACAACCTACACTTCTGTCCTTTGAATTAATTTTCTAAAGTTTTTGAGAGATAGGACATGGATGGGATTATCCACATAACTTTTGTTTTCCTGAGGGAATCAATTTGTGTGCCAAATGGCATTCTGAGGCTAGTACTTACAAATCACCTGAAAACAAAATCCATAGTAAACCTTAACTTTGAAAAACCTTATGGCTTTAAAGAAACTAAATTGATTTTAAAGACATAAAGATTCAATTTAATTTCAACACTAGTTAATCATTTATCACTACATACTTTTTTTATGCTTATCAAACTGCTCTACAGTGTGCCAGTGATGACCATTTCCTAGGCACTTGGAACTTGGCTGACAGATTTTTATTGTATTTCCTGAGTCCCACCTTTACTGAGGCACATTTCACCAGAAACATTGACACAGGCAATTTCAGTTGGTATCAAGAAGGTCCTTATCTTTAAAGAAGAGTGGCTTGTAGGAATGTGTTATTTTCTACTTGCTTGTTCTTTTACTAAAACATAGCTTGTATAAATCCAGTATAGAAGTAGCTTAATAATAAACAGTGCTATGAAGACATTCATTTTTATTTCACTTGAAACATCAGTGGTTTCATGTATTTGTATTTAAAGGACAATTTGAACTTTTGTAGGGAAATACGCTACATGGTAAAGGTAATTTTAATTCTCAGCATTATAATTCTGTTTCATTTTTCTTTCCTTTTTTTTTTTTTTTTTTTGAGATAGGGTTTTGCTCTGTCGCCCAGACTAGGGTGCAGTGGTGCAATCATGGCTCAATGAAGCTTCAACCTCCTGGGCTCAAGCAATCCTCCCACTTCAGCCTCCTGAGTAGCTGGGACTGCAGGCACACACCACCACACCTGGCTAATTTTTTAGTTATTTTGTAAAGACAGGATCTCAAACTCCTAAGCTGAAGCAATCCTCTCAGCTTGGCATCCCAACGTGCTGAGATTACAGTGTGATCCCCAACCCAGCCCATAATTTTGTTTCTTTTGGTGCTTCCCTTTTAAGCTTATAAACAATAATCATTTAAAAAATTATCATTATATGTGTGTTGCAAAATACTTCGAAGCTGTTGAAGTTTGTGATTTCAGTATTTTAAAAAGTAAGTCCCAGAAGTTAAATCTATTAAAGCCTTGTCCATTCAGGGTTTTTAATCTGACTATGCTGCATTATCTTTAGGGCAACTGAAAAATCAGTCCTCCTTATGACTTTTTTCTGAATGTTATTATTGTTTTGTTAGTTGGAACCATTTACAACCATACGTTTTCCTTCATGTTTATCACAGAAGACAAAATGAACTGATAAATTGAAAAATATTACATGGACTTCAATATAATCCTCATAGAGTTGTTATTGTTATTATTACTATTATTGTTGTTTATTTCAAGAGACTTTTCTTTGTTATCATATTGTAGGGGAGATGCCCTCTTTCTCAGCGTGAGCTCCTAATGGCCAGAGGGACTCCACCGGGATATGCACAATTAAATTCCCATGTATTGTTCCCCTTAAAATCTATCTTAAAATCTCATTTTTAGATTGGATATGAGGATTCTAGCCAAGTGTCTTCTTTTTGTGTTCTCCTTATCAAAGATAGTTTTCCAAAGGCCATGGCAATGGGGGAGAGGATGGGAATCGGACAGTGAGTACATCTATATTACCTAACACCATTTGGTTGACATTTATGTGGGAGCACCTCTGTTGGTACCTCCTGGTTCTGGCTTTTACCTTCCATGGGACAGTCTGAATATACCTCTCCTAGTCATTGAGGCACAGCACAGGCACTTGCAAGCAATCCCTTCTGCTTGAAGCTAAGCCAGGACAGAATTTCTCACAATGTGGCCAGTGGACCTTTATATCAGAATTTCCTGGACTGCTTTTGAAAGTGTTTTCTGTCCACCCCCCAGATGGAATGAATCAGAATCACAAATGTTGAAGGATTTGTAATCTGCATTTTTCCTAAATCTCCCCAACTGGTTCTTAGGCACCCTAAAGCTTGATGAACATTGCTATGTACTGAATGTTTATGTCCTCCCTGATCCCAAATTTATATGTTGAAGCCATAATCCTCAGTGTGATAGGATTAGGAGAGAGGGTCTTTGGGAGGTTTAGGTTTAGCTGAAGTCGTGAAGGTGGAGCTCCGTGATGGGATTAGTGCGCTTATAAGATGAGAAAGAAACACACGAGCTTCCTCTGTCTCTCATGTGATAAAGCAAGAAGGCAGCCATCTGCGAGCTAGAAAGAGCAGGTCAGGTTAGAACCTGACTATACTGGCACCCTGATCTTGGACTTTCCAAACTCCAGAACTGTAAGAAATATATGTCTGTTATTTAAACCATCTGATCTATGACATTTTGTTACAGCAGACTGAACAAACTAAGATAACTATTATCCTAGGCAAAACTACCTGTATTTGGACATAGCTGGAGTTAACTTCATTCTTGAGGGTGGGAATAAAGACCTGGGGTGCAAAGAATGATTACTCAGATTATGAGTTCTTACAAATAGTTGTCTAAAATTTTTCTACTGCTGTGACTGTTGCCTTTTATCAGGTATCTTTGTACCACCTCTTCCTTACCCTTTGAGTATCTCTTTCCACCAGCTGCATTTGGTCCAGAAAAGTTTTCAAAGCACCCTCAGGTGTTGCATTTAAACTTGTAAGTGTCCTCATTCCTAATTTGCCCTTGGCCAGCCAAGAGACTGATTGTGCAAGACTCCTTATGTTTCTGCAGAGTTAACTAAATTTGCTTTACCATTAAATTTGAGAATACCATGTGACCTCCCAGTACACATTAAAATTGACAACATCCCCTTAGTCTTCAACATAAAATCATGTCATTATTTTTGAGATTCTGCAAAATTCATGAACTGTCATTGAATTTTCTGAAATTAAAACAGCATGTTAACAAATGGCAGTAAATGTGATTTACGCTGTAATACAGCTATTCAACATATGCTGTAGCTTTTAATTCTTGGTTATTACTATTAGCCAGGGAATAACTGCAAAATGCTTTAGAAAAACAAACTAATAGAAAATGTTTTATATACAATAAAAGTACCAAAAGTGCAGGTTTCTACATTTTGTTGAGAAGGGTAGTCACATGGTTTAGCAAATTGAAAGCCTGCAGCTACTCTCTCATCCCTTTTTGTAACAGTAGTTTTATATTGAATATCTTCTTAGTACTATGACTATGTTTGATGACATAATGTGTAAGTCTAGGTTAAACAATTTTTTAAAAGTAGGCAAACTAATTATAGTATAGAAAAAAGTTGCTATTTTAACTCAACTTTATAGTGTTTTATTATGTATATTGGGGTGTTTTTTTGACTTTATCTGAAGAGAGAGTGAGTTTAGATACAGAATATATACATAGGTTTAAGTATTGCTTAAACGAATTCAAAGAAAAGGCATTTACAATGAGTTGCTAAGATGAGTAAGACAATGTTTGAATGTACATTCCTAGCCTTATAAAATTGATATCATAAAACAATCATTGCTTCCAGTGTGTACTATTGTCATTCTAGATCACAGATCTGAGTAGATAAGGGATCGAGTCCACTATGGTACTTCTTTCTTTCTTTTTCTTTTCTTTTTTCTTTTTTTGGAAGATGGCATTGTGTTGCATACTAACTCTTGGACAATGATCTGCATTCTAATCATGATTCTGCTCCCAAGCTTGAGGCTCGTGGAGCTTTTGGCACATAGTAGGTACACAGAAAATGCTTGAAGATGCATTTTTGCACTTATATAAGTCTGCACTTATTTATTGATATGGCTGTCACACTTGAAAATGAAAATAGAGGATATATTCTACCAAACTTTCAGAGATGTAAACTCTTAAAATGAAACAGAAAACAAGTTTAACAGTTTGAATGTGTAACATTCAAGAAATTAATTTACTTATAGACATGTTTTTTGCCTGTAAGAGTTTCACGGTTTCCTTTTTTTAAGCAACGTTTAGGTTTTTCATATTATAAGTTGCCAATTAAAGTTACAACTTTTTTTCTTGATATGCTTATCTTATTTTACCCAGTCCTTTAACAGTATTAAGAACCATCCCCAAAGTATAGCCTTTTGCAATATTCTGAGGCTATTCATGGTGGAAACTCTGGACTTGAATTGAGAAATCTTGGTAATCTGCCACTTATTAGCTTTTGACCCTGGACAAGTCATTTAATGTCTCTACACCTTAGATTTCCTCATTGTTAGTTAGGTATAACAATAGTAATAAGGAAAATAACACTCATTGAATTTTTATGCATTTTAAAGAAGTACATGTTTGGGGCCAGGTGCAGTGGCTCACGCCTGTAATCCCAGCACTTTGGGAGGCCAAGGCAGGCAGATCACGAGGTCAGGAGATTGAGACCATCCTGGCTAACGCAGTGAAACCCTGTCTCTACTAAAAATACAAAAAATTAGCCAGGCGTGGTGGCCCGCGTCTGTAGTCCCAGCTACTCAGGAGGCTGGGGCAGGAGAATTGTTTGAACCCAGGAGGCGGAGGTTGCAGTGAGCTGAGATCACGCCACTGCACTCCAGCCTGGGTGACAGAGTGAGACTGTGTCTCAAAAAAAATTAAAAAGAAAAGTACATGTTTGGATACTCACTTTGTAAACGCAGATGCAGAGACAGACACCAAAGATTATCCCAAGTAGCCTTCCCAAATTTTCTGTTTTCAAACTACTTTCCTGAGGAAGAGAGGCTCTTTGAGAGAGTTTTGGAATATGGAGGTTTTCATGACTGATGGTCATTCGGCCTCCTTGCTGCCTTCTTTAATTTTATCGCATATGAGTTAGGGAGGAAAGAGCCAATATAATGCGACTGCTAACAGTTCGGGAAGGCCAAAAGATTCCCAAAAATTTATTAGTCACTAACCAAGAAAGTGAAGAAAAATCTTATATTCTTATTTTTGCTTAAAAAGTACTTCCATTGGTATCTCAAGCTGTATTTCCTGAAGAATCATATGCTTTTAGGATGGGTGCCATTAGTGGTTGTGACTGGGACCTGACAAATAGAAGGAGAAAATGACCCACACCTTGGAGCCTGCCAGGGGCTTAGCCACAGTTGGTGGGACATGTAAGTATGCCAACACTATGAGCACGATTCTGTAGATGGCATATCCTCTTCTCCACTCACGAGGCTGTCTTCCCCCAGTCAACAGGAATGGGCAGTGGGGAGAAACCTGCCATTATTAGACAGTAATGACTTCCTGGGAAGTGGATCAACAAACTTTTAAAGCACAGTACATTTTATTTATTGGTTTCTTATTTGCCATTGATTTTGGCTCTTTTTTTCTCATGTGCACTTCGAAACATACATAAAAATATATACTTTTTTTGTGACACAGTGCTAAGGTAGTAATTGAAACAAATTTGGCAACACCCCGTTGCTATAAATTCACTCAGACTGTCTGCCACTGGAGAATATGAAATGACTAATTGAGGGATAAACAATGTGTATCCCAACCTAAGAAATAATAACAATAACAGTGGTGACCATATTTTAATATGAATAACAGTTTCTTCAGTTTTTTGTAAAAATGAATAAAATAATTTTTAGATATCCTGTATTTATTGATTGGTAACATGCAATCTAAACAAAAATGTTATTTTTATGCAAATACAGATTTAAGAGAGATTCCCTTCCCTCTCCCCCAACCTC
This sequence comes from Mandrillus leucophaeus, assembly GCF_000951045.1. Classification (NCBI taxonomy): domain Eukaryota; kingdom Metazoa; phylum Chordata; class Mammalia; order Primates; family Cercopithecidae; genus Mandrillus; species Mandrillus leucophaeus. The sequence goes on from NW_012105364.1 coordinate 8,250,176, forward strand.
TGCTCTGACATGCATACACACACAGACAAACACACACACACACACACACACACACACACTATAATTATCTTATATATAGAAATCCTGGAAATCCACTAGCCATCAAATTTGCAGATAGGAGAGAAGGCAAATTTAGGACCTAGAATGTGGTTGCTTGTTCAACTCTGTGTACATTGAGTTAAGGTTTAAGCTGCTATACCAGAGAATCCAAAATATAATTAGTTTCTTTTTAAGCAAATCGAGTGTAATGAAGTGTAAGTTGCAAGTGTAACTTATATTCATCTTACACTGGCAAGAACATGGCTGTACCTTGCTGGGAAATGCAGTCCCTCTACCTCTAAACTATCTTTCTACCTCTAAACTATTCAAATGAGACTACTGAGCCCTTGAAATACGGCTGCTCTGGATTAAGATATGTTCTGAGTGTAACATATACATTGATTGCAGAGACTTAGAATGAAAAAAAGAATGCATGATATTTTTAACATTGATAACATTTTAATATTGATAGCATTTTTAAATGATAATATTTTGGATGTATTGGCCAAACCAGATATGTAACTGAAGTTAATTTCACCTCTTTTTACTTCATGTGGCAATCATAAATTTTAAAATCACATATGTGGCCCCTATTATATTTCTCTTAGACAGTGTCACATCTAGCTAATTGCCAGGGACCTAGATTAAACTGCAATACTATGGATAAAGAGAAGAATGGATTGAAGGGACAGCTAATACTCTCCCTCACTTCTGTATTTCTAGTAGTGTTTGCTCAGTGTATCTTGATTTAACAGCTAGTTGGATTACTGCATTTGGATCCCAAATTATGTCAGACTGGAGTGAGGACCAAATTAAACAGAGTGACGTAGCGTGTCCTAAATTTTACCCATACAATTACAGGATTGGGAAAACAGCTACGGCTATATATTTATTTTAAAAATAGAAGCTTTTCTTTTGTGGTCAGCTTATGTGTCAGTTATATGATGTAACTACCATAAAATCTAATTGCAGGCTTTGACTGCATTAATAAAATCTTATTTCAAAGACCAAATGACATTCTTTACCTACTGTCTACTTTGTTGTGTTTATATGTATAGTAGCTTAGTAGGTCTGGTGGCATAAAATCATATTTCAGAAGGCTCAACTTTAGGATCATGGTAGAGTTGATTGGGGGATCTATCCCATTTGTAATTCTTGTAGGATATTCCTTAGAGATGTCTGGAATACAGTTGTGTATATGGGATGAAGACTCAAGAGAGAAATGTGTTGAAGACATTGATGTGGGAATTGTCTGCATCTGGATAGCAAGTAAAACCAGATATGTAGATACATTAATCTGGGAAGAGTGTATAGTCAGAGATAAGCACTTTCAACGTTTGGGGGTAGTTTATCATAAAAGAAGCCAGGAAAGGGGACTGAGGAAAGCACTAAGAGACAGGAGCCTATAGTTCCAGATACTTTGAGACTGAGGCAGGAGGATCACTTGAGCTGCAGGAGTCTGAGGCTATAGTGTGCTATGATCATGCCTGTGAATAGCCACTGCAGTCTAGCCTGGATAACATAGTGAGATCCCATCTCTAAAGAAAGTGAGAGAGCGAAGGAGGGAAAGAGAGAGAGAGAAGGAAGAAAGGAAGGAAATAAGGAAGGAAGGAAGAAAAGAAGGAAGGAAAGAAAGAAGGAGACAGAGAGATAGAGAAAAAGAAAGAAAAATAAAAGAGGAAGGAAGGAAAGGAAGGAAGGAAGGGCCTGAGTGCAGGCAAGCACTCAGAAAATAAAAAATCAGTGGTAAATCATGCAAATGTGTTTTGGCAGCTCAGTGCGTGTGTAAAGAAGATAGTCCTCAGCAGTGTCAAAGCTACCATGTGGTCTAGGAGTAAAGGGTTGAGAAGTTTCATTTAAAGAAACTTTAAATAACAAGAGAGTTCTTGTTGTCCTCAACCAGAGCAGTTTCAATGGACTGATGGAGACTGAAGCCAGTGAACAGTAGATTGAGAAGCAAAAGGAAAAGAAATGGAGTCAGTGAGAGGATATAATTCTTTTTTTTTTTAAACATAGTTTTTTTTTTAACTATTTTTAAAAATTATTATTATACTTTAAGTTCTAGGGTACATGTGCATAACGTGCAGGTTTGTTACATATGTATACTTGTGTCATGTTGCTGTGCTGCACCCATCAACTCGTCATTTACATCAGGTATAACTCCCAGTGCAATCCCTCCCTCCTCCCCCCTCCCCATGATTGGCCCTGGTGTGTGATGTTCCCCTTCCCAAGTCCAAGTGATCTCATTGTTCAGTTCCCACCTATGAGTGAGAACATGCGGTGTTTGGTTTTCTGTTCTTGTGATAGTTTGCTAAGAATGATG
>NW_012105364.1:8254237-8329409 GCF_000951045.1 Mandrillus leucophaeus
ACCTGACTTCAAACTATACTACAAGGCTACAGTAACCAAAACAGCATGGTACTGGTACCAAAACAGAGATATAGACCAATGGAACAGAACAGAGAGGATATAATTCTTACAAAACACTTTCCTCTGACATACTGTATCATGATCTCTTGATATGATGCCTTGAGAAGGACACACTATCAGCTCTGTGGCATTTTTGCTAAAAAATGTAAGAAGGTTTCAAAATTTAATAATGAATAAATATCAGGCAAACCCCCAATGAAGAGCAATCTACCAAATAACTGATTAGTTCTTTTTAAAAGTTTTGAGATCATGACTGGGAAAGACAAAGGAATTGCTATAGATTATAGGAGACTAAGGAGAAATCACAGTTGCAATGTGGGATTCTGGACTGGATCCTGGAACAGAAAATCACATTATGAAAAAACTGGTCAGATCTGGAAAAGGACTGCAGTTTAATAGTTTGCACTGATGATAATTTCCTAGTTTTGATAACCATACCATGGTTATGCAATGTATTAACTTTAGGGGAAGTAGGATAAGGGGAATATGGGAACTCTTTGTAGTACCTGGAAACTTTTCTTTAAATCTAAAATTAGCCAAGAAAAAAGAATTGCTCTGAAGGGAAGGAGAGGGATGGGGAATGGCTGGAAATAATGTGAAGTTGAGGAGAGCTCAGAATTATCAATAGTAGTGAAAATGATTGCTGATATTTTCCAAGAGGTTATCATATGCCAGGGACCATGCTAAGTGCTTTGTGGACACCTTTTCATTCCCTGTTCATAACTATACCATGGATGGAATGTTGTTGTTATTCCACTTATGTAGATAGGGAAATGGAAACATGAAGGGATCCAAACATGATCACACAGCCGTAAGTGGTAGAGCTCGGATTTTGAGGCCGATTTCCTAAGGCACTGCAGTAAGTGTCTTTTCAAAACAGGAGAGAATTAGGTGTGTTTAAATGCTTGAAGGATGGGTGCATTAGATGAAGAGAAATAGAAAATACAAGGAAAAGAGGAGAGAGGAAAACAAGGGTGAAATCCAGCAAATGATGAAATAAATATTGGCATCGCATGTGTGGTAATAGTTGAGGAAGTGTAAAGGATCAGTAGAAAGGTAATAACTGTGTGTCGTTTGTACTGGTTGGAGATTGATAAAGTTGTTCTTGAATTTTTTTTTTTCTTTTTTTGAGACAGAGTCTACTCCATTGTCCAGGCTGAAGTGCAGTGGCACAATCTCAGCTCACTGCAACCTCTGCCTCCCAGGTTCAAGCAGTTCTTGTGCCTCAGCCTCCTGAGGTAGTTGGGACTACAGGTGTGTGCCACCATGTCTGGCTAATTTTTGTAGTTTTTGTAGAGACAGGCTTTCGCCATTTTGCCCAGGCTGGCCTCAAACTCCTGGCCTCAAGCGATCCGCCCATCTTGGCCTCTCAAAGTGCTGTGATTATAGGCATGAGCCACCCTAGGATGGTCTTTAACTTCTTTGTGAAGCAGTAGTGAGGCCTTCAGCTCATAGGAGGAAGATGGCAGGGTTGGAAATTTGAGAGAGCAGAAAGGGTTTAAGCAGCCACTGTGGAGAAACAGAGAGAAAGAGCTGGTAAAGAACATGTATAGGATGGCCAGGCTGTGCTGAGGATGAGGTGGCAAGACCACGCCCATCCGTGGTTTCACTGTCTCATATGGCTTTCTGCTGTGTGATCTCTAGTCCATGACATGGACTGTTGAATTTATCCAAGGTTTGGTTTTTGTCAGGTGGGTGCCAGAAAAATAATTGATTAAGGAAGAGAAAGATGTTGTTAAGAAAATGTAGAATGGATAGACTCAAATCTAACCAATGGAAATGAGGTGAAGCTAGGGTGGTGCTGAAGAAGAGAGAGCAGTCAATATATTGTTTCAATTTGGATTTCTTTGATTAATAGTGAGTGGTGAATGCTTTTCACATATTTATTAGCCATCTATAGTTTTCATTTCATTTCATTTGTAACTATTTTTCCAAAAGTTAATTTTTTGAGGAATTTGTAAGAACAGTTTATGTTTTAAGGCTATAATGTATTTATTCAATTGGTGTTTTTCAAATATTTTATTTTCAGTTTGGTGGTTTGCATTTTTACTTTCTTTCTAGAAGATTTTATTTAAACCGATAGACCCACACTGTTCAAAAAATAGCCATTAACAAGTGTCTATGAAATTTAAATGTAATTTTAATTGTGTTTAAATGAAATACAATTCCTAAAATGAAATAAAATTAAAAATTTCATTAGGAAGTCTTACTAGCTAAATTTCAAGCACCCAGTATTTATGTGTGGGTAGAAGCTATTGTATTAGACAGTGTACCTATAACATTTTTCCATCATTGCTGAAAGTTATATTGCTATAACTCTACTATATAATTTTTTTTAATTGGAAAAGCCAACTTTTTTTATTGATGGTTGCCTTTGGATTCATGCTTACAAAGGTCTTTTCCATTCCCCAACATGATATAAATGTGACTTTTTATTTCCTACTAGTATTTCTATAGTTTTTTTAAAAAATCAATTTACATTGTTAATATTTCTAGAATGTATTTTGTTGTATTGAATGAGCAAAGGTCTGAGTCATATTTGAAAAAATTTTAACATAAATCCAAATAAAATTAAATGAAGTCAAAATGGCATCTTTAACATTTAATGAATACTTAAATATTCATAATTTATTTATTGAATATCATATTACATTGATTTGTCTGTTAGAATTAGTTTCACTTTGATGAATATTTGCCAAAGAGATTAATATGATGAAGACTAAGACACAATTACTTCCCCCATGAAATTCATAGTTTAGCAGGGAGGCAGTAGACACAACAAATATTTATAATGCTATGTGAGTGTATTTGTAGGAATGTGAAAATGAGTCCAATGTGGTTTCAAAGGTTGTTAAAGCGGCTCTATGTCTGGGAAGTTGTGAGATTAGGGTTAATGTGGAGTACGTGTGTGCACGTGTGTGTGTGTGTGTGTGTGTCTGAATAGAAGGAAGGGAGTGAGAAAGGGGAGAGTGAGGGGACAACAATGTGATAAACTACGGTGAAACTAAATTGTGAAATATTTTGTATGTTACTCTCTGACTTGTTAGCCATCCAAAGATTTGTTCTCTGGGAAGACAGATCTCCTGTTCAGTTAAGGATCAATTACTGGCTGGGTAGACACAGAAACAGGGAGATCCCTCAGATGGCTACCCTAATTGCAGTTCAAGTGAGAGCTGCAGGGGGCCTGCACTGGGGTATTAGCAGTGGGATGGATTAGAGAGACCCACAGAAGGTGGAAGTGACAGGGGTTGGTAATAATTGGATTTGGAAAGAATCTCTAATTGATTGATATTCCAAGGTGTACCTGTAGACTGAAGAATGCCTCTGGTTCTGCCAAGAATGAATCAGTTTGCTGACATGGGACAGCTGAGTATTAGGCAATGAGCCATTCACCTTAGTGCTATCGTTTCCTTGTCAAAGTTTTAATAATTAGATGTGATTTCCTTATGTTTGAACATAGCTGGAATTTAGGATGGAAGAGAATTTTAATGCTGGATAAAAATTACTTAGTTTGGTTCATTACAGTGCCAAAATTAATTCTGATAAGAGTGACGTGGCTACAACTTTTAAAATTTTAAATATATGACTCAGAGCATTTTCCCTTTTACAGAACTTATCTGAGGCAGACCAAATAAACCAGGAAGAATAAAATTATTATAGTTGAAAGATTTGACATTTGATTTTTTTATTGCATTTAGGGTCGAAAACTTAATTTAATGACAGTAAGCAAGAAGAGGTTATCCTTGTCTCCTGCAATTATATCTTCTGGTTTTCCTTCCTGGAAAATATTTAACAGAACAGTTGATTTTATTCACTTAAAGAAGGTAATCAAACCCTTAGCCAAATACCGTAGAAAATTAAATTTAGTTTTAACGGGTTTTAGGACATGCTTTTACTAATGATCTCAAGTTATGTTTCCTAAGATTTATGGAATGAAAATATCTCGTCTAGAAGCCAATTTTATTGTTTGACCAGTACAAATGAGACATTTCTGTTAATATTACATTTGACTAATATATGTTCTATTAAGATGTTAAAATGTCACAATTTTCTTAGAAGATTCCTTTTCCTTTACCATCTTCCTTTTTATCCAGTTGGAAACAAATCTTTTAATAATTTTTTGTTTAATTTCACTGTTCTTGCTGTTCACCAAAAAGAGCCAAAGAAGTTTAAGACTTATGTGCAATAATTCACTAGTTGAATGTCCTTTGATTCTAAGTGTTGTTTTTTTAATTCCATAAGGTTGGCAAAAATTTTTGTTTGCTGTGGTATTTATTATAGTTTGGGAAAATAAAGTGTGTCCAGAGGAAAGTTTTAAAAATAGAAAATCTAACAATATAACTATATAGAATGAATGTATGATATTTTCTTTTTATCCTTTTAAAAGGACACTTTACTTACCTCAGTAAAATTAATTCTTTTTCATTGAGGTGAGTTATTGACTCATAAAAACAGCAATGCTCAAACGACCTCCCCTTCAACCACTCCCCTCAAATGTCTGCTTCTGAAAATCAATTGCTCAAAACTGATGATAGCAAAAGTGGTCAGGATGTGTTTAGAGGATGATAAATGATAGGGAAGGACTTTTCGTAAATATGCAACCTACAGGATATTTTCTAAATTTACTGGTAACTGTACATTGATAATCCTCAGTGAATAAACTGAACCTTACAAATGAATCAGACAAGTAAAAACTTGTCACCCCTCAAGTAAATTATTTCTAAGGGAACTGGTAAATATTTTGAAAATATTTAAATGGATATTTATGACATTGATTAAACGAAGCCCCATGCATATTCTCCATAGTATCATTTTATTGTAATTCCCTTTACTGTACTAGAAGGAGCTAAATAGTAAATATTACACAGCCTACTCTAAGTTGTTTAGATATTAAAATAGCAAGAAATTATAAGGAATATTCACCAAAGGTAGCGAAGATAGGTATTAATGGAGACAAAATTTAGTTGTATTCCAAATTCTCCCCCTTGTCAAAAATACAGAAGTAATACAGTTAGTAACCACACATTTTTACGAACACCATTTTAAAGAAAAATAGAAATGAAAAAAAGGAGCTATGAATGTGTGGAAACAATTGAAGTGTATATAAATCAATGTTGAACTTTTCACCATATTAGATTCATAGTATGAGAAATTGGTATTGGATATTAAGGATTTTTAAAGGAGTATAATAATATTGTGGTTATATTTCATAATGGAGTCTTTATTTCTTAAAGACATATAACAAAAGATTACAAATGAAATAATGATGTTTGGGATTTTCTTCAAATAAAATATAATGGAAGAGTGAATAGAAGGACTGTGGATAAAAAAGATTGCCCATGAGTTGATAATTCGTGAAACTGGGTGATGAATACATTGAGATTTGTTATACTATTTGTGTACTCCTGTATATGCTTGAAATTATAAACCTACACGCACACACACACACACGCACAAACACACACGAAATCATATACTATCTCACATTAGGTAGCAAAGAGCAAGACACAGTTACCTTCCCATCTGAAGAATGTAGCTTCCACCAGAAAGCATCATCATCATCATCATCATCATCATCACATTTAATCATTACACCAAATCCATTTAGGGGATCACATTACTCTTATTTTTCAGAAGAGGAAACTAAGATTTAGAGATATTAACTATATTTTCCAAGGTTAGATATCTACTGAATATCAGAACTTGTGATTTTAAGGTCTATTTACTTTCCTACATTATCGGTACACTTGCTAGAGTTTAGCATTCTGGGTTGCCTGTGGACATTGTACAAGGATGTGTGAAAATAAACTAAAACCACCTAAATGAGACCACATTATTTATTCAGAGCTTGTTATAGTTCTGGATACCATCACTTGCACTTTTCAGGGATTCAGAGATAGGCAGTAGAGTGGTAAAGCTTTATATTGAATAAAAAAAAGCAAAGATACTATAAATGCTCTGATAGGACATTCTTGGCCTGGAAGAGCTGGAGGTAAGCTACCTGGAAGTGGGACATCTTATGTGTTTGGTTTGGGATGCATATTTGGGTTTTTGTTTTCTCCATGAGTTGGGAATAGGGACAAAATATAGGGAAGCTGGTTGAAGCTTGTAGACTGTGGTTTGGTTTCCCAGGCTCATTGCTGTGGAGATTGTGCATCAGAGTGCTATTGTCATATATTGTGACACTATATATATGTGTGTGTGTGTGTGTGTGTGTGTGTGTGTATAAGTGTAATGTCTGGCCATTGTCTATTTGTAAGTTTAGTCTCAGTCTCACCTTTGCATCATTCTCATGGAAGGCTTGAGACCTTCATCATTTAGGGATTGTTCAGTTGTACATATAGTCATCATTTTCCAAGATCTTGACCTTTTTGTGGTGGTATCATTATGGCTATCATCTGATAAGAGAGTGGCTGCACAGAGGTATCTAAGACTCTAGATAGAATGCAACAGATCAGCATCATGAGCACTATGACACAAAGAAGAATAGTTTATAATCCTTATAAGATGTTTTGGATCCAAGAACCCAAATTGCCCAACTCAGGCTGTGAGAAAAATTTCTACAGGGCATGAGGATCACCTTAGAGATTTAGGTAGCTTTTTCGTAAGGTAGCATGTAGCCTGTTCTGCCATGCCTGTTTTATTAATCCATGTGTAGCAAGAAGTATTAGCATTGGCACAGATTCCACCATGGCTAGCCAACAAGAAATCTAGAGCAATGAGATTATGCATTACTACTGCCGATGAATTAAGACTGATGTGTATTACATCTAGGGCAGAATTGATACTGTTAATAACTTTGGTTAATGTTAAATTTCTTAGTCTTTTCTATGTATATGATTTCTGGTGTTGGGAACACGGTTCTGATTATTCATATAAACAGTGAGTCAGTAATTCTCCCTGATAGAATGCTTCAAAGGTGGCCTCATTTTGGAACTTGTATCTGAGTCAGAATTTCCAGCCTTGATGATTTATAGAATCAGGGTCTCTGTGTACTGAAAAGACTTGAGGTGTTAGCCTGAGGCAAATGAGACCAGGAATTTTCATCGTGAACTAGACAGCCATGGACAAAAAAGAATTATTCATGACATGAGGTTGGAACCAAGGCCCCACATTGGCTGAGTTACATATTTTAATCTCTATTACTCTCTTTCTGGCATCAAGTAATTGGCCCATTGTCCAGTGAAGATTATGGAATTCAAATTTAGAATTATGTAGAGTCTGATAGGCAGTAAGGATTGGTTCTTTTTCTGATATAGGCAGTAAGAATTGGTTCTTTTTCTGATATAGAGAGACAACAGAAAAGTCGTAGGTTGATTTGTTTAAAATCATTTGTCCATGTAGGTACAAGTGGACATGTTACTGATTATAATTTGCTGGGGTATCATTTATTGAGACTAGGATTGCTCAGAGGTTTTTTTTTTTTTTTTTATCAGGGGTTCCGGTTATGGTTGACCTATACAGCAGTCTGTAATATTGAGGGCAGTGGTTAGTTTTCAGAAAAAATATAAGAATGGCATTAGAATTAGTATGTTCTGACTTAATTATAATAGACATAAAAAAGAGAGAAAGAACCATTATTAGTGGATGACAATCAGGGCTCTATAGAAAATGAGAAGAGTGGTAACAGGTAAGAAGATTATAAAACAAACAAGTATGCAAAAAGCAAACTATCAGAGGTTTTAGATTTGATTTATTGGGTGCAAGCTGTCTACTGTTTGAGATCATCTTTTTCTGGAGGTTTTGGATCAGCCATCTGCTTTGAAGACCAACTATTTCTATAATATCTCTAAGAATTCTGTTTAAGTTTTTCTGTTGCAGTAGTCTTTCAGTTGTATGGAATATTGAATTGCTTTTTAGTTGTTAAACATGAACCCAAGGATTGATCCTCTAATGATGTATTTGTTGTTAAAAGTATCTGATAAGGTCCCTTACAGGGGAGAATCAAGAACAGTTTTTTCTAATGTCTGTTCCAATAATCAGGATCTCCTGTTGAAGATCATAAAGAGGTTGTGTAGGAAAGGGTTGTAAACAAGTTAAGCAGTCAATCTTAACTTATTGGTGATAAGACTGAGTATACTACATGAGTCTCTTGCGATATTTTGTCATATTTTTGTGTAGCAGGGTAGTCTGATACTATAAGTGGTATCCATAAATGAATGGGCCTTCCAGTTACCAGTTTATAGGTAGATAACCAATAATTCTCTGAGCAGGTGGACCATATGGCCATAAGTGCTGGTGGAAATAATTTTGGCCTCCCAAAGGAGGCTCACATTCTTCAGAAAATTTGCTAATTTTAATGATGCTATTGGTTCTTGCAACTTTTCTAGAAGATTGTGGGTAATAAGAGCCATGTTGTTTTTGAGTAAGGGACAATGCATTACATATTTCTTTTACAATGGCTCCCACAAAACATGAGCCTTGGTTACTTGTTATAAAAGTTGGTATGCCCCAAATTAGAAATGCATTATCAAGGAGCTTTGTACTGATTGTGAAGACTGCAGCTTTTCAGCAAGGAAATATTTCAACCAATCCTGAAAATAGACATACAAGTTTCATGGGGAATGGAAATTGGACAAAACCTATCTGAAGGTGTTAAGGGTTCTTGAGGTTTCACATCCACTTTTATAGTTTCTCCAAGATTCTGTTGGGTTGACAGGTGATACATGATCTGAAAGTAGCCTCATCGGTCCATAAATCTTCCCACCAATGTTGATTTAAGATAGTAACCAATTTGTCTATACCATAACGAGTAATTTTACAGAGAAATTTTGTTCATCTCCATTGGAAGTTATTCATATCTCCAGTGTCCTCATTTGGGGTTTCCAGAGATGATCTGTGTGAAATGTACAACCAGAGTTTTTCCATTCTTCTTTTTTTGGACTTTTTAGGAACTTAACATTGATATTTCATAATGGTCTTTTTGAATATTTCAAGGGATTTATTCTTTGAGGATTTAATTAGGCTCATAACCTTGGTGAAGCCTGCTTATTGGCAGAATGATCTGCTATAGCATTTTCCCCAAATTTTCATACTATCAGTTTTTGCATGGGCTTCAACCTTTGTAATAGCCACCTCTGTAGGAAGCATCTAAAAGTTTCTTTTTTAAAACTTTTATTTTAAGTTCAGGGGTACATGCGTAGGTTTATTGTATAGGTAAACCTGGGTCATGGGGTTTGTTGTGCGGATTATTTCATCACCCAGGTATTGAGCTTAGTTCCCTTTAGTTATTTTTATAGATCCTCTCACTCTTCCCACCCTCCCCCCCCCGGTAGGCATAAAGACACATGGAGGTAATGTTCATTGCAGCACTGTTCACAATAGCAAAGCCATGAAATCAACCTAAATGCCCATTGGTGGTAGACTGGATAAAAGTTTCTTGTCTATTTTTGATGGAAGTTCCAGCAGAGATGAGAAACCTCTTTGGTTGCAAAGCATCGCAAAGTCATGTACTACTGCAAAAGCATACCTGCTCTATGTATGCATGTTTACTTTCTATGCTTTTGCTAGATGGTAAGCTCTAGTAAGCATAATATGTCCTGCCACCTGAACTGATGGTACCTCAGTTGGAGGAGTATAGAGTGTCCTCCCTCGGTATCTAAAGGGGATTAGTTTCAGGACTCCTCCTACGGGTACCAAAATTCAAGTACACTCAAGTTTCCTGTATAAAATGTTGTAATATTTGCATATAATCTATACACATCTTCCTGTATGCAGTCATGGGCCACATAACAATGTTTTGGACAATGACAAACCTCATTTGCGGCAGTGATACCCTAAGATTATAATACCATACTTTTACTGTACCTCTCCTATGTACTTACCATGGTGTTACAATTACCTACACTATTCAGTATAGTAACATGTTGTATATCTTTACAGCCTAAGAGCTCTAGGGTATACCATATAGCATAGGTGTGTAGTAGCCTATACCACCTAGGTTAGTGTAAGTACACTCTGTAATGTTCGCACAATGATAAAAATTGTCTAATGATGCATTTCTCAGAAAGTATCCCCTCTCATTAATTAATGCATAATTATACTTTAAATCATCTCATGATTGCTTAAAATACCTAATATATGTAAATACTATGCAAATGGTTGTTTACTGTATTTTTTATTTGTATTATTTTTTCTAATTTTTTAAAAAAGCTATTTGTATAAATTTATGGGGTATAAGTGTAATTTTGTTACATGGATAGATTGCATAGTGGTGAACCAGGGTTTTTAGTGTATCCTTCACCAGAATAATGCATATTGTACCTATTACGTAATTTTTCATCTTCTGCACCCCTCTCACCCCTCCACCCTCCATAGTCTTCATTGCCTATCACTTCTTCTAAGAACTGGAACAAAACAAATATGCCCACTTTCACCACTCCTATTCAGTATAGTACTGGAAGTCCTAGCCAGAGCAATTAGGCAAGAAGAAAGAAATAAAAGATACCCAAACTAGAAAAAAAGGATGTCAAATTATCCCTATTCACTGATGATATAATCTTGTATCTAGAAAACCCTGAAGACTCTAGCAAAAAACTAGATTTGATAAATGAATCCAGTAAAGTTTCAGAGTACAAAATCAACATATAAAAATAAATAAACTTTCTATACACCAATAATCATCTAGCTGATAACCAAATCAAGAAGGTAAATCCATTTATTATAGCCATAGAAAACCCCAAAATACCTAGGAATATGTTTAACCAAAGAAGTGAACGATGTCTACAAGGAAAACTACAAAACACTAATGAAATTATAGATGACATTAAAAAATGGAACAACATCCTATTCTCATGATTCAGAAGAATTAATATCATTAAAATGATGATACTGCCCAAAACTATATAAAGATTCAATTCACTTCCTACCAAAATACCAGTGTCTTTTTTCATGAAATTAGAACAAAAAAAATCCTAAAATCTGTATGAAACCCCCCCCAAAAAAAAGAAAAAGAAAAAAAAAAAAAGAAAGAAAAGAAATCCTGAATACCCAAACAAGCAAAAGGAACAAAGCTGGAGGTATCACATTACCTGAATTCAACTTATACTACAAAGCTATAGTAACCAAAATGGCATGGTACTAGTATAAAAACAGGTATATATATATCAATGAACAGAATAGAGTAGCCAGAAATAAAGCCACATACTTACAGCCAATCAATCTTTGACAAAGTCTACAAGAAGATACATTGGGAATGGACATGCTTTTCAGTAAATGATGCTGGGAAAATTGGATAGTCATATGTAGAAGAATGAAACTGGGTCCCTGTATCTCACCATATACAAACATCAACTCAAGATGGATTAAAGACTTAAATGTGAGACCTGATAATGTAACAATACTTGAAGAAAACCTAGGGAAAACTCTCCTGAATATTTTCTATCTGTGGTTGGTGGAATTCTTGGTTGAGGAGCCTACAGATGTGGAGGGCCAGTTGTACTCTAAAGTAGAGCTCAAATTAGCAAGGGATAACATATCCTATTTGATAACCTCCAGTTTCTGTTCTGAGGCATCCATCAACAAATAATATTAGGTAAGAATTTCCAGTGGGAATCTCTAATAACTTTGAGTGAGGTACATAAAGTTCCTTCACTTAGGTAAGACAATTGTAAAGTTTCCCTTCTTTTTGTAGGAGCAGGAGAGTGGGAGGACTTAGGGTACTGCAGTGGTGAATTTTAGTAATGTGGGAGGGAGAGAGTAACAGAGTCTCATAAGAGGTTAACTAACTGGGTGAAAAGCTTTGTTTGCTCTTAGTCAGTAGTAAAGTCTTTACTGTGTAAGGAACCATGAGGTCAAGTGGGGAGCTAAGAACTATTCAGCTGAAGCATTGACAATTTTTGCAGCAGTGGCTATTGTCTTGAGACAAGGAGGCTAAGTCTGTGCAACCGGGTCATGGGTGCAATTATAGTAAGCAGTGGGTTTCTGATGCTTCTCTTGAAGTTGAGTTTAAACCTCAACCTGTCCAGATCACTCATGCAAAAATAGATAAAAGAGCTTTTTGTAGTTAAGGGTTCTTAGAGAAGGTGAGGCTCTTAAAGAGCCTTCTTTGGATTACAGAACCCCTGTTCATGTTTTTCCTCTCAGAGGAGAGTAACTTTTATTGAAGCCCTAGTCAATTCATAAAGAGATGTTGCAATCCCAGAAAAGTTTGGCACTCATTATCTTGTTATCAATTAAACTTAGAACTTATTTAAGTTGTCATTTATTAGAGGACCAGGACAAGTTGAATTGTCTTTATCATGAGAGTGTGTTTTCCCCTTTATATATAGGTCATACCCCAAATAATTGACTCTATTTTGGCATAATTACAATTTATTTTTTGAAATGTTATGTCCTTTTCTGCTAAGACTGAGAGTAAGTGGAATTCCTCTTAAAGGCTCTGTTGTCCTCCGAACAAAGTAAGAGATCATCTACATACTATATCAAAACTGAATCAGAAGAGAAATCTATGTCTTTTAAGTCTTATTTGAGAATCTCGGGAAATAGGAGGGTCTTTAATGAACCCCTAAGGCATGACTGTCTGAGTATATTGTTGCACTCCCCAGGTGAAGGTATAAAGGCATTGACTTTACTACAGACACTCTGAAAAGGGCAGAGCAGAGATATGTTCCAGTGTAGCAAGTGGCTGGTATTTAGAATTGATGATAGGATGGTAGTTGGGTTAGGTTCTATGGGGAAATTAAGGATAATAACTTTGTGGATGGCCCTGAGGTCTTGAACAAATCAATATTCTCACTTGTTTTGTTTCTTTACTGGCAGGACGGGAGTGTTACAAAGGCTAGTGTAGAGTATGTGAAGGCCGTTGATGTAAGTCTTTTATCTATAGGTTTAAGTCATTCATTTGCTTTTGGATATTAGGGGAGTTTGGTTAACTGGTGGAATCCGTCTGAAGTTTAATAGATTTCCCTCTAATTATTTTTCCTATAACAGCAGAAATTTTAGCCCATGGAATGTCAGGTAAAATGTTGTGGTAAGCAGAATAGTAGCCCCTCAAAGATATTCACATCCTACTGTCCAGAAACTATGTCATCCTACATGTCAAGGGGGGTTCAGTTTGTAGATGGAATTAAGATTGCTAATTAGTTGACTTTTACATTATCCAGGTGGGCCCAATATAATCCCAGTGGTCCTTATAAATAGAAGAAGAAGACTGGTGTTAGATTTCAAGATGCCCCACTGCTTCTTTTGAAAGTGGAGGAAAAGGCCATGAGCCATTGAATTTAGGTGGCTTTTAAAAGCTAAAATATGCAAGGCAACAGATTCTCCCTTTGAGACTCTAGGAGTAATGCAACTCTGGTGACCCTTGATTTTAGCCCAGTTAGACCCATTTTGCACTTATGACCTCCAGAACTATAAAATAATAAATGTGTGTTGTTTTAAGCTACTGTGTTTGTGGTAATTTGTTACAGTTTCAATAGGAAACTAATCCATGTATCAAGAGCTTTGTCTGTGGTAGGCATCAAATGTAATGGAGGAGGCAAAGATATACCAGAGCAGACACAATTTGATAATGAATAGAGGAGGACTCTGGAACCTCAAAAAATAGTTCCTCTGGTTTGCATTTCATACTACAGTTTCATTTGCAAAGTAAGTCACTTTCTATTAAAATTTCAGGGATGATATCACAGAGAAGGAAGGAATGTTTTTTACTCAAGAACCTAAGGATTACAGTTAAAAATTGAGATATAGGAACAATCTGTGCATTATTTGAAAAACCTACCACCTGTGTTGTATGTTTGCTTTAAGGAAGAGGCTGAACAAAGGTGACAGGGTTTAATGAAGAAAGAGTAGCTCTTGTACCTGCCAGCAGGTTGACCATCTATATTACAGTTCATTCATCTTGAGTGTTTACAGTAAGGTAGGATATTGGGTGCTTTTTCTTTCTTCAGATTACCCTCACAGATCTGAATTGAGAGATTTTTCTTTGACTTTGTGTTTATTTTGCATGATGGGACAATCTTTTTTTTTTCCAGTGTCTCTTCTGTTTTTAATACTTGCAAGTATCCTTTTTAGTAGGTGATGGGTCAGAAAGGGAGCTACCTAGCTGTTTGATCTGCAGGTTTCTAAGTTTATTTTGGGTCTTCTTTTGTTTGGGTTCTGAAGCTCTTTAAAAATGTTCTGTATGATACTGTAATTCAGGTAAAAGGGGCTACTTCTTATGCTAATTTCTGTTTCTAAATTGAGTTTCCAATTTCCTGTGTAATCCATTGACGAATATCCTATAGTGTTATCTTTTCTCTGTTTGCATGATTGAATTATAGCCCAATCTATTTTTACCGTAGATGTTTGAGGACTAGAATTTTTGTCTACCCTGAGGTTAATTGTGGAAAGAGGGATCATCTAGGTCTCTTTTTTGAATCAGTCCAGTCCGTTTTCGCCATTTAGGATTTAGTGTCTGTGGTTCCAA
This sequence comes from Mandrillus leucophaeus, assembly GCF_000951045.1. Taxonomy (NCBI): domain Eukaryota; kingdom Metazoa; phylum Chordata; class Mammalia; order Primates; family Cercopithecidae; genus Mandrillus; species Mandrillus leucophaeus. The sequence continues at coordinate 8,268,705 of NW_012105364.1, forward strand.
CCAACATAGATTTGAGTTGTCATAGGTCAAGTATCTATGGCTTGTAGGCACTCAAAATATTCTAAATTATTCCATGAGTACATGGACTTAGGAAAATCCTTAATTATAGCTTTTAGTTCAGCTCAGATCTAAGACCTAAATTCTAGAATTGCCTACATACTTGGGACCACTTGGGACTAGGAAGGATGGGTCTTTAGAGGCAACTGGGATTTTAGGGTTTCAGGAGAATCATTTGGAAAAGGTAGGAAGTCCAGACAAGGAGACGTGAAGGGAGGAGATGATGGAAGAGTGGCAAAAAGACAATAATGCAGGAGGAAGAGGGAAAAGGGAAACCTGGATATAAGGAGGCAACTGAAAGACTAGGAAGGGAGGGATTTACTAGGGAAATGCATCTTACTTGATTTTTAAGTTTGTCAAATTGTGGGTTAGACTAGACCAAAGCGTCTTTTAGTGAAGCAAGTTTTTAAATCAGAATTTCATTTGGAGGCCTCTGCACAACAAGAGAAAAACGCTGCTCCTTAGGTCTGCGAAATCTTATTCCTTTTTTTCCTAAGGCACCTCTCAAATGAACGTTTTTTTTTCAAGTCAAAGTAGCCTTTGAAGTCTCAAATTTTTTTTTATTTTTTATTTATTTTTTTATTTTTTTTGTGAACTCGTGCCATTTACAGAGCTATGCTCAAGAGTAGGACTACAATGACAGTACATAAAGGAAGCAGAAGTTTTTCTTGGAGGAGAAGACCTAGTCTTGACCTCATGAGGCCTGCCAAAAATTAGTTAAAAGTAATGCTTGTGTACTTCATGTCTCAGGTCCTCAACAAGTCAGCTGCCTATAAATGCAGACGTGACAATATGTATCCCCTGGTAGGCTGAACAACATGGACAACACTCTCTCTGGATCAAAGCAAAGCTTCAGGATCCAAAAAGCAACATAGAATAGAAAAAGACCTCATCCAGTTTTATTGGTGACTCACAGCAAAATTCGTACAAATGGAAACTGGTCTGGGGAGAACCGAAAGTCTGTGAGAACAGCTTAAACTATAGGCTTATAGGACTCATGCTTGTGCTCTACCCTGGGATTCTCCTTCTAATGCTAAACACTTTGAGACAGTCCAACGCAGAAGAACAAAAGAAAGCAAAGAGGGTGAATAGGAAAGGCCTGCCAAGGCTGTCAAACAAATGGGAGATAATAACAAAACTTGAGTACCAAACAGAATAAACAGCTGAGGGACTCAGTGAAAAGATAGTTGAGTTCAGATCTCATACTGACCTTTCCACATCTGCATGGATGCAAGCCACAAGCAGCAAGCCATAAGACGTATCCATGGGTACTACACCTGATTGAAACCTAGGGACAGAAACAATGGGCAGTGCAGACCATATCTCAGTGGAACCTCTAGGAATACTGGGGGAATAACAGAGACTACTCTAATGAGAATAAGTGGAGGTGTTCACTCGGAGCTTGCTACAGCAAGGGAATCAGCCACCATCACTTGCCTGCTTCCAAGACAGGCGGGGGGATGGGGACGCTTTGTTCAACAAAGCTTTGTTCATATTAAATAGTTCCCGGTGTGCTCTGATTGGACATTATTGGCACGGGGAAGCTGAAGGTAGGCTAACCAGAAGTTGGGCATCTTATGTGATGGATTTGGGGGATCATTTTTGGCTTTTTCGGATTGGTCCCAAGTTGAAAGCAGAGTGGGGACAAAAACTAGGGAAACTGATGGTCATTGAGTAGGTCAAGTCCTGACCTTTCTGAGCCAATTTCTTTAGGAGTTATGGTTTGGCTTTCTAGGCTTATCATTATAGAGATCATGAATCAGAGTTCTATTACCATTTATGGGCTGACCATTGAGATTGGTATACTCAGCATCTCAGATGGACGGAAAGTATCAGAATAGGTTCACGGAGAACAGCGAGTGGTAAGAGGACCACGGGCTGGGCAAGAAGTTTCCTTCTGCTGTTGATTTATTTATTTGGAGCGGAGGGTGGAGTTTCTGATAGAATAGCTTCTAGCAGAGCAAGATAGAGTTGGTTAAGATTCTGAAAGTCCTACAAATCATTAACAAGCCTCAGCACAGGAAGAGTAAATCATAACAGAAGCTAGACTTAGTGAATTCCATCTCATAACCTTTGTTATAAACATACAGAGGCATGTCAGCTACCACTACCAAGTTGTTGTAATCAGTCCTAAATAAAGGGGCACTATTTCTAGTTCAGGCTGTAATGTTTTCAGCTTGTAGCACATCCTTAATGAGGATAAAATGCAGGTGTCTTTGTTGAATGGATCTTGAAGTGGAATTATAACTAGGTTTCCTTTAAGCTGCAACAGTTAGATAAAGGTAAAAGCAGGGAGAAGGGTGCAGAGAAGAGAGAGGAGGGGAGGGAGCTCTCAAGCGAGGTTTTTTCACACAGAAAGTTCTGAGGTCAATAGGTTAATGGCAAAATGTTTACTTCAACTGGCTGCCTGACCTGGCCAATTATGGCAGGAGAATAAACAAAGGAATGAGACAATGAAGCGGGATAGAGTTGGAGGGGATTTGTAGAAAATAAAATGATTGTGTGCAGTCATTTCAGTATATCTTGGTTATGTTTGGAATATTAGGAAAGATAACGAAAAGAAGTGATCCTGCTAAGTAAGAGATTTCCTTAAAGTAGTAGAGATAGGAGGAAAAAAGCTAAGCTGCCAGACAGCTGCAGGAAAAGCCAGGGGGCTGGTGAATCAGGCCAATAGAATACAACATTGATAAGAGCTGTAATTGCAAAAGTGCAGACTGAGAGGACAGTTAGGAGAGGAGATTGAAATCAGTTTTAGAAGAGAGAGCGCATCCCTTTGATAATTACCCTTCTCCTGCAGCTTTTGTGATTAGGGTACAAGCAATGGTAAGTTAACTACTCCATTTTTAAAGTCTGACCGTTAAAACAAAAGAAAAGGTACTCAATCAGTCAGGGACTTGCATTAAGTCATGATAATAGAATTAATGCCGATTTACTATGTGCCAGGCTTACTGCCTTAAACTTAGCACTTTAACCACATGATCTCTCATTTAATCCTATGAGGCAGGTGTATCCTTAACACTATGTTATAGATCAAGACAGTTGGGTTTAACGAGAATAAATACTCTGCCCAAGTAAGTGGTGAACAACTTGAATTCATGGCTATTTATACCAGGGCTGGAGTTCTTGACCATTGTAGTCAGCACCCTTGCTTAGAGATAATTAAGGACTTTGTTTACTTGGTTTGTGGGGTCATAGAACAATGCTTAAATCTCACAATAACTAGAATGTGCAGGATCGGAAGAAAGGCAAAGATCATTTCTGAGGATGTGAAAGAATGTAAACTCTGATTATAGAATTTATGAAAACATTGATAATAAGACAGCTAACCATGAGACTCAAACTACCTATAATTTTTTTAACTTTGATTTATATTTGCAAAGAGAACCTTGCTTCTCATTACCTTTCTATATAAGTATATACGTTTATGATTAGAGTTCCCTCCTCTCCACTAAGTGCTGGAGGCTTTGTAAATACTTTTGTATTTTGAAAGAATTAAACTAGACATCTCAGAGTATCTATGGAGCTACCCGCAGTCTGTGCCCACATGTACCTGTGACGTTACTCAATAAACCAATATTGCCACCTGCTGGTAGCTTCTCTGAACTTCAGACACAAGGTTCCAAAGTCCTTACTAGTAAAAGATGTGTCTTAAAGGAAAATGAAATCATGACACCCAAAACATTTACAATGAAAAGCCAGAATAATTTGAGGCCTCACAGGCACCAAGAGAATCACTAATTTATTCAAAGACGATTTTCATTTACGAATAGATAATTAAGTGTTTGGAAACTGATCTCTTTGACCTGCCTCTGTTCAATCAGCCTCCATCGCACTTTCAAGGTCAGTAAATCCTGCTAAGAACAACCTGTACATTTATGCCTGTTCACCAGGTTTATGGCCCATAGTCTATTAGCTTATTCATATGATGCTGTAATTATGCGAATGAACACCATTTCCTTGAACCAAGTGGCCATTGTCTCCATGGTATTCTCAGTGCATTTTGACCTTGGTGCTTCCAAAGGATGAAGATTTTTCTTTCCTAATTTAAAATTTTAATATTGTGGTTTTTCCAGTTTGTGACATGGCTTCTAGTGATACTGCCATTTATGTTGTGGCTCTTAAGGAAAATAGGCATAGTTAGGATAATGTGTTCTTATGGAGCTTTCTGGAAGGCTAAACGAAGAGGCTGGCCAGAAAAATAACACGTGTGGGGTTCACTCAAAAGTTCTTCTTATTCCACTTATCAAAATGCCCTTCAGGCTCAACTATGTTATTTCAAATGACAGGAACTCCTTCTTTTTTTTAAGGCTGAATATCATTCCCTTGTGTATATATGCCACGTTTTATTTATCCATTCATCCATTGATTAGGTTAGTAAAATAAGCCAGGCACAGAAAGACAAATACTGAATAATCTCACTTTTATGTGGAATCTTCAAAAGTTGAGCTCATAGAAGCAGAAAGTAGAATAGTGGTTACCAGAGTCTGGGAGAAGGGAGATTGGGAAGATATTGGCCAAAGGATACAAAGTGAGATATGGACAAGTAAGTTCAAGACATCTATGGTACATCACCCTGACTACAGTTAGAAGCAATATACTGTATACTAGAAAATTGCCAAGAGAGTAGAGTATATTTTAAGTGTTCTAACCACAGAAAAGACATAAATATGTGAGGTAATGCATGTGTGAAATAGCTTAATTTAGCTATTCCACAATGTATAAAATACCAAAACATCATTTCGTACACCATACATATATACAATTTTTATTTGCTAATTTTAATAAGTGCTTCTAACATAACAAGGGAAACGTAGGGCTATCACTCTTCTTCAGAATATTGCATCAGTAATATAGTGACACATTGCTTATGTTAGCTAAATAAACCATTAGGCAACTCACTTGGTGGAAGTCCAATGTAACCCATGTTGACGTTTAACTGTTTTTATTAATAGTTCCTTGTATAGTTGAGAAAGTGTACAAAGCAATAAAATCTGACTCAAAGCGAAGGAGACAAACAACCCACTATGGCCTCTCTTCCCTCTGTAACTAGTTGCTCTGAAAGGGTGAGCCTTCTCTACTTACCTTCTTACTATGAGAGGGGACCCTTTCTGAATATTTGGTTTGCTGACTCTCTCCGTCTCCCCCCTCCCCTCTGCATTGTAAATATTTACATATTTGTATTTTTAAGCAACATGCATTACAATAACTAATACATATAGAAAAGTATATAATACAGACAAAATATTTAATTAATAACCTATTAGATACCAGCCAGAGAATAATGCTGACTATTTTGGTGACCTCTGCAAACATAAGCATATCGTCATTTTCATTTTACCCAAAATAAATTATAAGAAAAATAATATTCATTAAACTGGTTGCTTCTAATATAGTAATATATCATCAACAACCTTGAAGGTAATAATTACAGATCTAGATCATAAATTTTTATGGTCACAAAGCATTCAATTATGTACATGTTCATTATTGTTGGTTGCTTTAATAAGCATCAGCTCTACTTCTAATTAAGATATATTTCTACAAGTGGCATTGCTGCATGAAGCATATATACATTTTTTAAGTTTTTTTTAAATGTTGGCAAACGATTATCTAGAGAATGGGAATCAACTTGTACTATCACTAGCAGTATATAGGACATTAGTAGGTGAAAAATAGGTGTTATAGCATGGCTTTGATTTGTATTTGTTTGACACAAGTGAGGTTAACACTTTTCGTATGCACATTTGTTGATTGTATTTACTCTTTTTTGAATATCCTATTTATAACCATGGCCATTCAGATTTAAAAAATTTGTTTCAAATATTTCTCATTTTTCTTATTTATTTTAAGCAGCTTTTTCCATATACAATGTTACATGTTTGTTTATCAGATATTACAAATATTTATCCAAGATATTTATTTGCTTTTTAATATTACTAATAATACATAGCTTTAAAAATATTTTACAAGTTTTATATTTTTATTCAGTTAAACATATTAATCATTCCTTTTAAGGTTTCTGACTAATATTATTCCTTAAAAAGTTCTTTCTCAAGGCAGGGAAATACTAGCACTCTGTTTTCTTTTTTACACTTTATTTTTAAAATTAAAATAATTAATCTAGAATTTATTTTGGTGTACACTTGAGAAAAGGATTGAACACTTTTTCTCCCCAAATTATTGACTGGGATACCACAAAAAGGATCCTAGAGGGCTGGATATTCTTTGAAACTTCATGCCCTCCAAGTGGCAGAGTTGGGATGATGTGAGCTGCAAGTTCAGAGGCTGGTCAAAGAAACAAATTAGCATGTAGCAAGAGAGACCAAACCTCTAACTCACTAATGTTCCACATTTCTTTGTCATTGAATATGTGAAGAATCACTATTGCTGAACTAGGGCATGGCTGCATTACAGTTATAAATATTTAAACGGGAAAAATGGGGGGAAAGTCTACTAAAGGCAGCACTTTCATAGCACAGGAGTGAGACGGAAGGCTGATGGGTGTGCAGATGAACTTCTAAAGGGAACGTAGACTGCATTAGGAAGGACACTTTGATGAATGATAGAGGCTGGTCTCCTTCCTGGGTCTGCACAAAGCAATGCATTAGGATATGATGAGATTCATAGAGCTTATGGTTTTTAAGGAACCACAAAGTAATTTGGCAAGGTAGAATATTTTCAGCAGCATTCGTCATTATTAATATCATTGTCATCCTCTAAAAAAAAATTACAACAACTTAAAAGTTCGAGATTGTCTTGGAGAATAACCATGTCATCATACTTGAAAAAAGAGGATGTATATACTTTCTGATTTTCTAAAGTAAGATGATTATTCCTATTCTAACTGTCTTTTGAAAAGGCATTGGAACTCATCAGCTCCTTTTCCTGGCTTCAGTTTCCTTGGGATGAGAAGGAGGAGATTACTGGATTCTGAAGTTTTGTGCTGATTTGCCTCAAATCCAGGCCTGTCTCATCCAGGTTCTTAAAAGTCTCGATGAGCTAAGTAAACCCAACCTAGAGGGAGCAGGTTGGACAGGTGAGGAGACACAGCAACAGTATTAGTAGTAATTGCTGTTGTTATAGCAACAATATGAACTACATTTATAGAATGCCTGCTACACTTCAGCCACTATTTCTTGTACTCTATGAGCAGTACTTTGACTACTAATAGCTGAGTGCCCCAGCTGGGGAATTTTCTTCCTACAGTCCAGGTATGGAGGAAGAAGGAATGGAGGTACTATCTTTGGAATGAATTTTCTAAGTACAAGGAGGGATTCTTGATACTTAATCTATCCTGTGTTCCTGTGTGCCAAGCTGAGAATCGAAGAGATTATTTATAATCGGTTGTCTGACCTTACTCATAGATATCCTCATGTCTACATTATTGTTACTGTATTTTAACTGATTGCTGCTTGTCTCTTACATCCATCCTACCAATCTTCATCAGACCAACATGCTCCTCACTACTGATTGGTATTTGCCATCTTCTTACTTGTCTCATGTGGCATGTTTGTTGAAAATGGAGATTCCTGAGCTTGCCTTTAGTTTTAGTACCAGGTGTTTCCACTAAATGCTGGAGCAGTACTTCTCCAATTATCAGTGTGTTCAAGAATCCTATGGGGATCTTGTCAAAACGCAGAATCTGATCCAAGAGGTTGGAGTGGGTCCTAAGAGTCTGCATTTCTATCTGTTCCCAGATGATGTTGATGCTGCTGGTCCATAGATTACACTTTGGGCAGCAAGAGATGAGAGTGTCTACACTAGTTACTATGGCATTTTAGTTCTTCTATATCTTTGGCCCATTTTCAACTCCCCAAATGACTTCTCCAAGCTCCTTATAGAATGTCTATGAGGCAGTCAAACCAGGCTCTGGAGTGTTCTCCAATAGTGCCACATAGGCCCTGTCTCAGAACTTTCACTCCAAGTTGTTATCACTGCTGTTCTTTCTGATCCGCATTTGTCTAACACAGACCTTTCTTGGGAGACTTTCCCAGTCTCATCTGATAGGTAAGGCTTTTTCCAACAGCCCCAGCTGTCTAATGCTTCCTGCTCTCTGACCTCCTGTGCAAATGCCAGTCATCTGTCCTCAGTAATGTGTCAGGAGCAGCAAGTCCCAGAACTTCACTCTTGGACATATGAGAAGTTCAGCTGACTAAAATGCCTTGTTTAAGGAAACTGTTCCATTTTCCCTTTTGATTTTCTACACAGGTCTGCTACTAGGCAGGAGCCAAAGCTGACATGGAGACAGCTCAGCCCTATTTCAAAAGCTGATACTCTCTTTACTATCCCTCTGGATGCACAGGATGCTCTCTCTGACCCATCCCTGTGGTTATCTGGGATATGTGCTAATGATTCAGAATGATCCTGGGTGTGGCTTGAGGACACATTGAAGCACCCCCATCACTACGAGGTGGCCATGGCCATGTGTTCCTCCCCTTCTCCAAATGTAAAGAAAAATATTCGTATTTTTACCTAGTTTTTCTTTGCCTTAGACTTCTAGACTATTTCATCTGGATCTGTAATTTTTCCCCATCAGGACTCTCCTTGATGTCTTTGTTCTATCTTGGTAAAATGCAAATGTTGAAGCCGTTTTTCTTAATCCTGAGTTATACACTTTGAATCTGCTCGTGGGCATTCTCTTTGCCCCTACGAAGGTAATGCATACCACACAATGGAAAAAAAAAATGCTCTGAAGTATTAATCCCAACATAATGGAAGACAAGTTGAAGACAGTGGACTTGGCAATGTGTAAATATGGGAAAGAATTCTGAGACTTTCTTTAGTGCAGAATTTAGAGCATTTTGATGTCATTTGGCCCTTCTCTTAGAGGCGTTCTCTTATTGCAGCTTTCCTGGGGATGTAAACTTATCCCCAAATAAGACAATCTCGAATCATTTTTCAAATGCTATCAGTGGTTAGATATACTTCTATGCATTAAATAGGCTTGCTCAATATTTGTTGTCTCCTTAATCTTACTTTTACTGGGAACATCAAAATGTATCTTTAGGTAGTATTGGGCTCGAGCCTGACAAAAGTTCATGTTGCTATGTAAGGGAGAAGGGAGGGAGTCAATTTTGAGTTCCTTTGTTGTTTTACACAATCTTAGTGCTAGGTACAGATTTTAGGATAATATTTCATGTTCTAAGAGTAGTTTTTATCCAATGATTAGACCTTTAAAATTTTCAACACTTTCCCCCTAAAGTTTTAAGGTCAAAAATCATGAATAAAGCCATGCTTGATAGACTAAAAGGTTTTAGCTTCAGAGAATTGTCAGTAGACTTCAAATTGGAGCAGTCTTTCAGTTCTGTTACTTGTGAGTTATTGATAAATTTGCACACTGCTGGCTGCAGTCCTAATGAATATATTCATGGAGCATGGCTTGGTATTTAGAGAAATCCAAAATACGACTTTTTTAAAAAAACAGAGTTGGAAATGTTATTGCTAATTTAATATTTTTAAAAAATAACTTAAGAATATGTGCTATTTTACTTTTAATTCTAGATTAAATGTTAAAAATGTAAATAATAGATGCTAAACCACAAATGATGTTCTTAGGCCATTCAGCTTAAGCCATCTTTACTAATGCTCTTCACAACACAGATGAAGTATTTATAAAAATTAAGAGGTTTAGCGTGGTAACTCTTATTAAATTCTAACCTTTATACTGACAGAAAAGCCAGGAGAATTATAAGCCATGAATATCTCAAGAATTAATGAACTACAAGTCTGATAATAACTCATAGGGTGGGGATAGGAAGCTTTCACATTTAATGACCATTTCTGTAGTCTAGAGTTCAGTCTGCACTTTTATTTTTATTTTCAGTAACTGGATTATAATTGTAAAATGTCCAATTAGATTCTCCCATTCAAAAGGAGAGAACAGCACACTTCTGATCCGGAAATTGAATTTAACTGGGCATCTTGTATATTTATTTATTAAATCTGGCAACCCACATTTAATCATCCTAAAGAGAGATAAGATGATGAGCTCAGGGTAGAACTGAGTTTTATGATGCCTAGAATTGAGATAAGCCCCAGTGGGTCCTCCAAATTGTTTCTGGGAATAATGATCTTTATTTGGTAATAATGAATATAATATCCATGAGAGGAGGGTATTGTTTTTGGAGGGTACTTTAACTAAAGGATCTTAGCCAGAGGAGTCTATGCCATGCATTCACAGAGGGCTAGTGTTCTCCTAGACCAAAAAGGGAGGAATGGGCACACTGTGAACCTCAAATGAGGTGGCATCTTGTGCTTAGTTTATTTTTAATTTAAAGGGATTTAATGTGTAAACACTAAATCACCAGGTTCCTATGAGCCACTCTACTATCATTATTAGTGAGAAATAATTTACCAGGAGCCATGACAAATGGTCATTAGGACTGCCATGTTAACTCAGTGAAGGTCATTTAAGTCATCCACTGGCCATTTATATTTCCCTCTTTGGTAAACACCACATTTTAAAGACGTGGATTAATTATCATCAAAATCTAGAGCTATATGCTAATAGATATCAAGATAATTTTAGAATTCCATTTTTTTTCGGAAGCAAGATGATGGCTAAGTGTTTGATATGATATGATGTGTTGATGTGATACTGGGAATATACCTTTTAAGGAAATTTCAGGAAATCTGATATGTGGACAGAGATAAATTATATAAAGAAGGCTTAAATGGGCATGTACTTTTCTCATATTAATTTGTGTTCTTTCTTCATTTACAAAGGTACGTTACAAAGATATATTCTTGTTAAAATTTATTTAGTAACTCCTGAAATCAGTTATCTGATTAGAATTCAACTTTGTTTAAATTTCCATCTTTAAAATCTTAACTCATATATATTAAGGAAAATTACAAGCTGAAATTCTTTTTGAGAAAATGTTATTTTAAGGGTCATATATTGATGTTTTATTTTATTATAAATGATTTTTATTTATAGACTATGTTGATGTTTTAAATGTGGGGTGACTGTCATGGGGAAACTCTGCCTTTCCAAAAATTTTGGGCTTTTTTTTCCCAGTCTTATTTTATTCTAACTTTACTGGCTGCAGCAACATACATCCAATAACCTTAATCTTCTCCCTTACCATGTAAAACTGTGGATGATTTTGTGCCTGTATTTATCCACATGGATCTCCATTCATTGGACAATTGGATAATGTCTAAAGGCTCCTAACTTTTTCCCAAGGAAGAAATACTGTTAATTTTCTGCTGCCAGGTGAATGCTTCAAGGCAGACTGAATGGCATTGAGAGAGGTGGCTGTTATTCATGACTCCTCTCCTAATGGGAATTCTGGTGATCCAAAAAGAGGCATTTGTGACTGTCGAAGCCAATTTACCAATTATAAAAGAATTTAGCTGATCATGAACACCAACTTTTTGGAAACCCTCATTTTACTTAGTATTTTCTAAGTATTTCCTAAAAAGGATATTTTATTTTAAAAAGATGAGTCTTATGTTGATACTTTTCATTTATTATAAACTTATCTAAAAATCAGTCAACACTTGTGAAATTTTGGGGAAAACAAATGAGTATATGAAATAGTGGAGCTGTGATGGGTACTTCACTTTATTTGCTTTTGAGCTAGATTGTTTCAACTCTGCCCCTAATACCTGAGGGTTTCTGTGTAGTCATATCTTTCAATATCTTTAGAGCCTAGGTTTAGTATCAGTTGTTTTCAACCTCAACTGCCCAGTTGACTCAAAAAGGAAAGCTTTTAGAAAATCTTGTGCCTGAGCTTTATAACTTGGGTTGCCAAATGTAATAAATAAGAACATGGGATATTTAGTTAGATTTAAATTTCAGATAAACAACAAATATTTTGTTAGTATAAGCATGTTAAAGAAATACCTTCTGTATTTTATTTGGCAACACTGTCCATGGCCCATAGATTCTGGCTTAATTGCTCTGGGCTGAGGTCTGTGACCATTGGTGTTTTTATAAATTTTCCAGGTGAGTACAATGTACGGCCGACTTGGGAACCACTAGCTAGCTTGGCATTGTTTCACAAACTGTAGTGTGCACAGGAGTCACCAGAAATATTTGTGAAAATGCAATTTCCATATTCCCCTCCAGTTAATTCACTAAGGTGGAGTTACAGAACGTTAACAAGCGTCCTGGTTAATTCTAGTTACAGGTGTGTGAACCACCACACTTTGACAAACACCATTTTAGGGCATATTAACAAGCACTGCTATTTCTTTTATTTTTAAATTAGTGTTATGGTCTTGTTATTTTTTAAAACTCCGAATAATAAAATACCAGGGTACAGCATAATGCACTGGTTAAGAATGAGCACTATTTATTTTTATATATTAGAATAAATGATATTGATTAGGAAGATGTTTTTCAGAAGAAAAATCAATATGAATTGTGTCCTGTTGTTTGCTGTCATTTCTGAGGTAGCAAATAAAATACATTTATCTTCTGAATTGGAAAATGGGTCTGTGATGACAGTATGTTAACTTTAAGGACTCCATTTTTCTGAGGACTCTCATCTTTGGTAACTGGAGAAAATGACCTTTGGAGACACTAACCCTGGGAATTGACACTAACAATTTAGGACTGGCTGTAAGCTCCTGCTGAGCAAAATGGCTATGAGAATGCATTCCGCAAGGTTAACAGGCAGATTTTTTTCAGGATTGTATACCAGGATAAATAATGTGGATAATTAACACTACTAGTGCTAAGGGCTGGTTTTTTTTTCTTTTACTTTTTATGTGGTTTCAGTAATAAAGAGAGCAAAGACATTCTGTCTGATTTTAGCCTCTTTATTTTTGTGATTTCTGAGTTTCAAATCGATATTTTTCCTAAAGAAAACCCAGGCAAGTAAAGATTGTGTGTTATTTTCAAGGGCCATTTAAATTGATGGAAATCTCTACTGCTGTTAATGATCCAGAGTAATTCCTTCTGGGTGTGATTATTTCCTATAATCTATTAAGGCATTATTGATTAACCACAAAGCCCATTTTATATTCGTAGACATTTCCATATGCCATCATTGACCTCACATCCCCTTCCATGGTTCTTTTAGGTAGTGTGGTGTTTGGTGTATTTACTCCTTTTGTTCCAATTTCCTTCAAATATGGAAATAACTTAGGACATATTTTCTAAGTTTTTCTGTTTTAGCAAGACTGAACAATTACTATTTGCTTGTTGTTACAAACATTTACTAGCTAGTCAATTGGATCAACCTGTCTAAATTCTTTGTGGCATTGTGACTCTAGGTTAAAAGGCTACTATTACTTTAAGGAGACTTGTGATTGCTTTCAAGTCCTAGTTCTGTGTGTTTTGTTAAAATTTGAGTCTAGTAAGTCCTCGCACAGAAACTAGGAAATCAGGTTTATACAACTCTTTACAGTTTTCACAATGATTTCACATGCATTTTTAAAATTTGGTCCTTTCAAGAGTTGTGTGGGGACTGCAGGGCAGGAGTAATTATGAATCCCGTTTTTCAGATCAGGAGACTCCAGCTTAGAATTGTAAGTGGCTTGTGCTGATAAGTCTGGAAGTGCTGGAATTTTTCCTTAAATGTGGACCTTCTGACTGCAGTGCCCTTTCAACTCTATCCTAACCTTCTCTTATTAGAGCAAACCGAACTAAGCAAAACAATAATAAAGGGCAGTTGGTAGATATTGGTTCACAAGGCAATGATTACTTAATTTTTTAAAGTATTGATCAGAAAGGAGGTCGAAAAAGAGGACACTTTACCACAAGTAGAAAAAGAAAGCACATAATCAAGTAAAGATTTGAAAACAAGCTGATAGGAAAACTCATGAAAAATCTTCACATAGCAGCATGATCATATTCAACACACTCTCCCAACTCTTTTCTGTTCCTGGAAGGCAAAAGAAGGTACAGGGGCTTAGCACGGACATAAAAGAGTGTTTTGCAGTTTAAGTTGTATTGCGAGGAAGAATCTGATGTACAGTCTTTACAGTGGACTTCAGTAGAGAAGGAGAAAATGAAAGAATGATGAAGGAACATGTATCTTTTGTAGCCGAGAGGCGGTGCAGAAGGAGCCAAAGAAAAAAATGGGATCCTGCTGTGGCCAGTCACCATACTGATGGTTGGCAAGTGTTCCAAACTGTTAGAAAGTGCAGCTACTTGTGTTTCCCATAGTCACAGAAACAGGTTTGACAAAGTGAATACACTATTCATGGCTGGGATGGAAAAAAAAGCACCCTGTAACCTACATAGAGGCCTTTTTCTCTTTCATTGGAAAAACAATGGCTTTATTTTCTGGAACTATAGATGTGTTGCAGATTGAAACTGCTTGAATTGTAGGGACTGTGGTAGTGAAGTCAGGGGAGACAACCACGTTCAGATTAATTCATGATTAAAGCTGAGAGTAATTTAGAGTAACAATACCTAATTGCTTACAGTTTAAGCCAGTGGGCCCTCAAACTTTAGGAGAAATCAGAATCACTTTGTTAAAATACAGATTATTGGGCCGTAGCCAAGAGGTTCTACTTAAGCAGGGCTGGGGAAAGACCGGAGAATTTACTTTTCTAATAAGTTTCCTGACAAGGTGATGCTGCTGTTGCTAGTACAGAAACCACATATTGCTAACTTTTGGTTTAAATACTGCTTTGATTACTTTAGGTTTCCAGGAGCAATATATATTGGTTAAAAGACAACACAAGCATTCACCGTGATGTTCTTTTAAATTTTCACTAAGAATACAAAGAGTGACCAGACATGGAGAGGCCACCCAGGACTGGAGCAAACTCAGATCCTCCTGCTAACCTCTCCTAGCCTTTTTTGCTGAGGGGCATCCTGGGACCATGGGCCTTGCTCTGCAGATACTGGGATAACAGCAGCATTTTGCATGTACCACAAACATTTAAAATCACCACTCTGAAACCATTTCACTTATAATCTATGACCTTCCATTGAAAGGATGTTTCCAAATATCAGGCACTCCTCATTTTGGAAGCAAACTCAGCATCAGTAAGCCCATGTTCTCACTGAAGAACGTAGAGTGCTCAGGTGTGTCTGTTCAGTGTATCTGTCTCCGTCTCTCCATCTTTCTGAGAAACATGTTTCACTGCAATTACATGTCCAGTTTCAGTATAAAGATTAATAGCCTGATTAAAATTGATGTTGATCTGTTTTAGGGTTGCGTTTTTAAAAAATGGAATTCAGTTAACCAGCCCTATGGTTCTTTTACCCACAAGCTGTGACCAAGAGCTATTTTTTCACCTGATGGCAACAAAATAATGACTAGGAGCAAAATTACTTTGAAAGATCATTTAAGGCCTATGTTTTTGAACACAGTCCTGTTGCACTTGCACTAGACATTACAAGTCAGTTTCCCCTTCAGACTTCCTAAGCAAGGAGAAGAGAGAATGCCTCCTCCTCGATTCTGTAGTTGAATGTATGCAGAACTCAGAGTGTGAGTCACCACCTCAAGTTGGCAGCCTCCCTGGTTACAGCAGGACTTTACAAAAAAACCAGTCTGGGAAAGCTGCCTCATAGAAGACAATGTAGACAATGCTTTGCATTTAAAATATGAAAATAGTGCAGAAGGTAGAAAGATTATAGTAACTTTAAAAGAAGGTCTGTGTTGTGAAAGCAAGTCACAAAATAAAGGTAGGCAAAGAATGCTAGTAGCAAGAGAACATATTGAATTATCTAAGCATGACATCTCAAATTAAGTCTTTTTGAAAAATGTAGTCATGTAATATTCTTAAGAACTATGTGCTGTGCCTGAATAGGTCCCTGTCTCTCTCCGTGGTGTAATAACTGCATGTATGAGATGTACAAGTCATTATTGCACATTGTTTGGGTGGGAGTGACAGTCTATTCATAAGCTAGGCACTTTAGGATGTACATTTATTCCAACAGGTGCTTAGACTCCATTTAGAACACTGGCACTGTCATTTATCAAATGACCCCCTAGTGGCATCAAAGAGTTAATGAGGATCTCAAATTTCCTACCAACTGCCCCACAGGCAAGACATCTGACTCCCATTCTTCAGTCTAGCAGAGCAGTTGGCACCTTCTGACATTCATGCCAAGTCATCCTACCCAGAGCCCCAGATTCTCACTGACCCCGTCACCAGGCATCCCTGTCTTCTTCCACACTTTATGGTGCATCGCTGCTGCCCTTCCTCATTCACCTTCACTTGTGTGGACTCTGGACTGATTTTATCATATGTTCCTGCTATCATAAGCGCAGCCCTGGCTCCAGGGCTGGTCTCTGACTTGGCAAAAACCTCTTCGCCCTCTGACTGCCTTGGCACAACCGTAAGAACACAAAGCGGATTCACCTCTAGGACTTACAGTCAGAGTCCTTAATGAAAAAAGTAAACTTTTAAATACAATGCTAATACAATGACTAATGCAATGACATGAATAATTACAAATACAAAACAAAATTCCTGACATTTAATTTAAAATGTTGGTGTGAATGGGTCTATTATCTGTTGCATTTTTATGAAGCTACATGAAGGTAAACTTCTTGGGAAGTAGAGTATCTCTATATCAAATGACAGAAAATTTCAATACACACTTATGCTAGTATTATGCATTTTTTAAAAAGTAGAATATCTTTAACAATGTCATTAAGAATGTGTTCTTGGCCAGGTGTGGTGGCTCAAGCCTGTAATTCCAGCACTTTGGAAGGCTGAGGTGGGTGGACTACTTGAGCCCAGAAGTTTGAGACCAGCCTTGGCAACATGGTGAAACCCTGTCTACTAAAAATACAAAAATTAACCAGGCATTGTGTCACACACCTGTAATCCCAGCTACTCAGGAGGCGGAGGCAGGAGAATCACTTGAACCTGGGAGGCAGAGGTTGCAGTGAAACGAGATTGTACCATTGCACTCCAGCCTGGGTGACAAGAGTGAAACTCCGTCTCAAAGACAGGCAGAGAGAGAGAGAGAGAGAGAGAGAGAGAGAGAGAGAGAATGTGTTCTCACATAGAGACCAGTTCTGGAATTAAGCAAATAAAACAGTTGAATTTCATACTCCAAATACTAGTTGGAAAACAGTTTAGGGATTCAACTCTGAAAAAATTAAGAGAGTCTTTGTCTTTCTCCTTTTCCAGATGTATCTATACCTGAGAATATATGACATAACTTATATAGCAAACCTTCTATAGAAAAGGACTTAATAGAAAATGGAAGTGGATGGAGTAGCAAAAAGCAACGTGCACTTTTTATTTTACTAGAATGAAATAATTTTTACCAAGTCACCGTATCAGATAATATCCATATATTTTCTGAGAGAGCATTTTTCATATTTCTGCAGTCTTGTTATTTGTCACTGACAAATAAGAAACTACTTTCTCCTGTTGCTGAGTTTTAGATGTTTATATTTTAAACCTGTGTTATTTGTCATGCTCTATGGGGTTTTAACATTAAAAAAAGTAAATTAACTTCTGTGGAACATTAACCTGTACCTGTGGATGCTGGTATCGATGAAGGGAACAACCGCCTAAGAATTGCGGAGTCCCTGTCATCTGTCAAGGTAGCGAAGATAAAAAGCTTGAAGATACCATAAATTTATAACATGGAAGCCGACGAGGAGTTTCTTACTGTTTCTTTATGTGTTGCCTTGTTTGCCGGGCCATAATTATAAACTGATTATAGCTAGAGGAAAAAAAAATGCCTTTGTTGTTCTTCCCACAGAATAGTAATTACTCTGTATTGTGCTTCATTGTGATTTTTTTTGGGTTAGTCTTTTGAACATTATTAGTGTGTCTTGGATTTCAGGATGGCTTCTGGCAAGCAGGAAATGCAAAATAAGTGTAATGTACATAAGATGTTTATAGTGATTTTCTTATTGCTTGTTATGTATCATATTGTAGACAAATTAAGACTATGCTAAGAAAAACCCTCTTGCTTTCCTGTCTATAGTCATTTGTAATATGTTTGATGTGGTCTTTGCTGTTTGCTCTATTTCTCCTTTCTCTTCCTTGATAATATATAGGTAGCTCAGAAAAAGTCATATCCAAGTTAGAATGCCATATGTTATAAGGTTTCAAATACACTCTGGGCAATATGAAAACTCTGTTTCTCTGTGAAAATAGCTTATCTTTCATTAAGGCTGAATTTTCATCAGCTGAAAAGAAAACGATGGACTTGCTTTTTCTGTCTCTGAGGTTTTTTTTTTTTTTTTTTTTTTTAACCAAATCTACATCTAATTGCTTTCTCATAGGCACAGTCTGCAAACTCAAGTCCTAGAGTCTAGGTCTAATTAAAGGCTGTCATGGTTTGCTACTAATTGTATGTTTAACTATAAAGTTATGATAGAGTCCATTTGTAGGGGAAACGGAATTCATTCTTCATGTCATTTAACACAATTGCATTTTATTTTATCATTTCAAAAGATGGGGGAAGAATCACATTCTAGGGCATAGGAGATATTTGAGTGACTCCGAAAAAAGAAACTATAAAGAAGATGTAGTATAAGTAGGATGGGAGGTGTTAAAAAGCACATACAATTTTGAGTGAACAAGGCATAAATGTTAAAGCTATCTGGAAAGGATTATTTATTTATTTATTTATTTATTTATTTATTTTTGAGATGGAGTCTTGCTCTGTTACCCAGGCTAAAGTGCAGTGGTATACTTTCGGCTCACTGCAACTTTCACTTCCTGGGTTCCAGCAATTCTCCTGTCTCAGCCTCTCGGGTAGCTGAGATTCTGAGATTACAGGCGCCCACCATCATGCCCAGCTAATTTTTGTATTTTTATTAGAGACAGTGTTTTGCTATGTTGGCTAGGCTGGTCTCAAACTCCTGACCTCGGGTAATCCTCCCTCCTTGGCCTCCCAAAGTGCTGGGATTACAAGCGTGACCCATCGCACCAGCCAGAATTTTTTAAATGATAGAAATCTACATTTTCCAGGTACTTATCATTTTTGTTGGATTTGATCAAAGATTCACTGAGGAAAATAAAGGAGATGCATTTTCTAATGTGGTACTTTCAAATAGAAATAATTAGATGGAGATTTTCCCCTTTAGCCATTTGTGATATATTTAATTTTTAGGTGATATATTTTGTCTAAGAGAATGAAACGGATCACAAATGAAAAGCTTTAGGAATTTCTCTGAATATTAGTGAAATTAAAAATTACATTTCAGTAGAATTTACCCTAATGAATTTGCATATTGAGTCATGATGATCTACAAATATGTAAGATGATATTGAATATCCAGAAATAGAAATAAAAGATGAATATAAGATTATTGAAGTATACAATATCAGCCACAGCAAGTCAAGGCAAGAGAAGGTTATGAAGAAGTAAAAAAAGAACAGAAACATAACAGCAAATAAATAAATAAAATGGGATACTATTTGGGAAAGTGATCAAGGAGAATAGAAAATATTTTGTAAATATAATAGGAAAAGAGGAAGTTTGAGAATGTTTTCTCATAGTTAGGTTGAGAAAGAATTGATTTAATAGTACTTTTCACATGTATTTTATAATAGAAGATTTGCACTTTTGAAGAAAGACTTTTCATTAATAGAGTGATGCATAGCAAGTTGTTTTAAGGTTAAATGAGTTTTCATATTTAATTCCCAATGACTAGTATCAAAAGGAAACTAGGCCTTTGCTACTTTGATAACAAAAGTAACACTGTAGGATTTAGTTGGAGTTATTATTACTCCCTCTCCTCTTTTTGTTAACTCCTGGAAATCTGAGAAGGGGATTTTGGGATGGTTGAAATAAATGGTCATCTAAATTTGTTGATTCTCGCCCACATGAAACTTGTTGGTGACATAAATTCCAGAAGTGATAACATGTTGACAAAATGCACTCAGAGTGGTCCTACCTGGGCATTATCAGTCATTAATATATCTGTGTGAAGCAGTTTCTTTTCCTGGTATTGGGCACTTGTTGGGCAGAGATGTGGAGAAAGAAGGATGGCTATTTAGATGAGATAATGATCTAGAACTGCAAAAGCAAGAGGCACTGGAGACTAACTTAGCCTCCCTCATTACTAGGTTAGATGTGTACGACACATAGGCACAGAAAAGAGCCAGCATTGTGACCCAGAAAAACATTTGCAAAGTGAAAACAATGTGATGCTGAAAATAACTCTATGAACTTAACTAAGAGTAAAAAATGGTCACACAGTTCAGAAACCCTTTGTCAGATTAATCAGATCTTCTAAATTAGATGGGCACATCCAGCTGCTGGACAAAAAGTTCATACGTGGTAACTATAATAACTTTTGAGAACTTTTGAATTTTTCTTATTAATTTATAATATTAATTATTAGAGTATAAGAGTATAGATAGAACAACTAGTTCTTATTAAGGAACATGATGGGTTATAGAATCGTACTAAAAATAAAGGACAAGGGGTTGCCATGAGGTGGGCTGTAAAGGTAGGACATAAATCTACTTATAACTTTTTGTAACATGGCAGTGGAAATGACCCCTCACTGCAGGAATGACTGACATAGAAGATTGGGATAGAAGACACTCACATTTATTGAGATGTTACCATGCGCACTGGAAATAAAATGATGAATGAAAATAAACATGATCCCTGCCCTTGTGAACCATTAATTAAATTGTCTTAAAGTTAGATAGGAAAGAAAAATGAATTTAGAAACAACAAATAACAGAATGTCTTTAAAGGCTTTTATTTTTTCCCTGTTTATTTTGTAAACAGTAATTGATTCATAAAAAAAAGTTCATTAATTTGGTGAGTAGGTGAAATTAGAAAAGAGGTACTCAGGTAAAAAGGTATTTTAAAGTTAAAAATGTAAAAATTTTGAATCTTAAGTGACTTGTGTCGTGTGAAAAGGGGCACAAGAAAACTGTACAAATTGTAGTTTTTATTTGATTGATTCCTTACAACACTTTGAAGTAGGAGGTCATTATTCTCTCTTTCACCACAGATGGAGACAGTGAAAGCAAAAGAGGTTATTTGCCATAGATAACAGAGTTAGTAAGAGGAGGGATTTCTCTTATAAATTTTATGGTTTTCCTAGTGCTCCAGAAAACCTCAAAAGACTGGTAAAGTTAAAAGTCAAAATGTGGTGGAGTGTGTTTACTGTCCCTGGGTTTAGACACAAGGAGATCATAGTTATATATCATATAAGATTGTGTCCAGCTAAAAGTAACAGAGAGTGGAAATAACATTTGTTTAAATGAGATAAAACCTCATTTTTCTGTCTGGTAAAATCTAGAGGAGGTGGTGCAGGAAGGGTACAGCGGTGTTGCTTTTCCCAGGCTGTAGTGACCTAGGCTCCTTCTAGTTTATTACTCCACCATCTCCACAGTGTGGCTCTAATTCCTCCGGGTTCCAGGTGACAGGTAGAGCTCCAGTGATTACCTCTGCCATTCAGGTGGCAGGATGGAAAACAGGATGAAAAAGGATAAAGAAGTGAAAGACATGTACCCGGGTCTTTTAAGAAAGGTTCCTAAAAATTACCACGCTATCCATTTGCCTACATCCTATTGGCGGCAGCTAAATTTGGTTGCAAAGGAGGCTGGAAAATAAAGTCTTTATTTTGTCCAAGTCATCTCCCTAAAAATCATGGGTTCTAATACCATGTAAGAAGTGGTGAATTGGTATGAGGTACAACTAATGGTCTCTGCCTAGGTAGCCTTGGTGTGTGGCTGGGATAGAAGTCAAATTGCAGCAGTCAAGATGTGCATTGCAATGAGGAAATAAAAGCATAAAGGCTCTTCTGAAGAGCTTGACTCTGAAAGAGAGGATGTTTTACCAGATTACTCCAATACCTGAGGCTGTCTTATTCCTAAAAGCATTGGAAGACTATTGGAAAACTCACGTATTAAAAAATGACACCTTAAGCCAGGCACAGTGGCATTCACTTGTAGTCTTAGTTACTTGAGAGGCTGAGGCAAGAGGATTGCTTGAGCCCAGGAGTCCACGGCTGTGGTGTGCTACAATCATGCCTGTGAGTAGCTACTGCACTCCGGCCTGGAAAAGTCACCTCATACAGAAGCTGAACGCAAGCTTGTGATAAGAAGTCAAAGGCCAAATGGTTACTATGTGCTTACAGTACTAGTGTTGGTTGAGACTGGTCTTTCCTAGGATCTGGTAACAGGTTTATATCTTCATCTAAATTCATTACACTGTATATGGGCATGTTCTTTATTGCTTAGACCTGAGTTGTAATAAAAAGAGTTTGGTCATTTTGAATAGAGAGACACAGTTGGGATTCTTGGCTTTTATCGCTTACTAAATCTACGATAATGGGCAGGTTATTTAACCTGAGCTTCAGTTTTCCTAAAAAACGGTAATAATAATACTTGCCTCATAGAGCGATTACAAGCATTATGTAACAACCTATCCAACTTGTCTAGCATGGTGGTAGGCTCATAATAGATTCCAATAAATGGGTAGGTCTTCCCCTTTCAGCTTCTGTGAAGAAGGCTATTTATGAACCTTTGTACATTTGCACCATTATGTTTAAATGTTCCCCTTATCATACCTGTTTTCTATCCAAGTCCTTGGTGCCAGTAACATAATTTGGGGAGCAAAAATAAATCACTGAGAAAAGCAGATTTGTTAGAAATAAGTTTAAAGTGCATCTCAGGCTATGATTTTCAGATTGGTTCTAAATTTATCAAATTTCTATTTATAATTTTTCTCACAAAATATGTTTTTATATTCAAAGCACGCAACGAAAGTTTAAAGATGAAAATATTTTTAATTCTTTTTTTGCATGTGCATGCATTGAAGTTTAAAGATGAAAATATTCTCAATTTTTTTTTTGTATTTGTATGCAAGGGTAATAATGAGAGATTTAATAGGTCATGCATTATCTCTCAAGGTGAAACCAGGGTTTGTTCCTTAGTGATTTAGTTCTTACTGGGCCAAAATTCTACTTTAGTTTTGGAAAGTTTTCCAGGTCCTGATGCAGCTCACTAAAGCTCACACAAACCATGCACTATAATTTAGCTTATATGTAATGTTGAAGGACATCCCATTTTATATTAGATTTTTTTTAAAAGAAAAGATGTGTTAAACAAATTCACTCCCTTCTTATTGTAAGGTAGGTTTGTAGTCAAAAACCACAGTTTTTGATCTGAGGCTATAGATGAGGTCTGCCTAATGAATACTGATGTTTTACTGATTGTATAGGAAGTGTTGAAATATAGCCACAGGTTCCTGATTTATGAGGGGTTTGAAATGAGCTGTCATGTGAGCACTTACCTCATCTTGGATCTGCTGTTCCAACGTTGTCTAATATAGTTAGTCACAGATGATCTATTTCCTCAGTTATGGAAGTTATCCTGCCAGTCCATTTGAAGAGAAACAAAAAGCAAACACCCCACACCAACTCTACCTTTTATGTATATTTATTTGAACATTTGCAATGTTCAATTTGTTACCATTTGAAATGAGCTTGATTTCTACATGGTTTCTTTATTTTGGAAATACGCTGTTTGTGACCAGTTACATTGATTTTATTATCACTAATAGGCCATGGCCTATATGAAGCTGAGAAAAAAGCAGGTACGACTGGGTGCAGTGGCTCACTAATTATATACCTTCAGAAATAGAAGGCATAGATTTAGTTTGTTTGACATTGTTTTCCTTAATGTACTTTATTGTATCTCATAATAGTTTCCTAGAGTGGCTCTTCATAGAATATTAAAGCAAAAAGATTTATGGAGACCTAATTGGAATTATCTTACTTATACCTCCTTCTTGAGAGAGAAACTCAGGTTAGGTTGGTTTAACAACACTGATATTAATCTAAGATGTATGTGGGTACCAGATTAGCTTGAGCAGGAGCTCAGAGAAGTTAGATCCAGTCCCAGTCTTCCATGGGATTTTAGATCATTGGGGGAGAAAATAATACCTGGAAACAAGCCGTAAATAAAAATGATGACTGAAAGATGAATCCTGCTTATTCATTAAACACAGTCTGCAGCCTCTGTGTTTACTGATTCCTGGTGAGGACTTGGAGCGAGTGTACAGTTTGCATCCCTGAAGATGTCTGATAGAAGCAGAGGCTGATTGAATTAATTGGAAGGCAGAAAGAGAGGTCATCTTGTCTGGTCCCTGTCCCTATGAAGAATGGCACAGAAACTCTCCCAGACAGATTGTGACCTGCTTTAATCAGCCACTGGCACTATACCTATGCCTGTGCTGTGACCCCTAAAATTGGGAAGAAAAGTGAAAGACCTAGTCAGTCATCCAGAGGATTGACCTCATTGTACAGAGGCAAGAATTGTTTTCATTTCCCATCTGGGTGGTCCAATACTACACACAGACACCCTAAAATTTTCACTTAAAGGATATGCATCATAAACATCAGGCACTTTGGGCCTTTATTTACAAATTTAAGTTTCTGTTATAAAATTGTTTGCATTTAGTTTTTTTCGCCATTTCAAAACCAAAAGCCGTGGTTCTTTGTTGTTGGTTTTCACTGATACAGTTTCCCTTTGGAGTGAGAGAGAACCTGCCTGTTACTCATATTTTCTTGTTATTCATTTATTTTCATATTTCATTATTCTTTCAATATTTTTAATTCCTCATGGGCAAACTCATTCAGTGATTTCCTTAAGTCTTAGTTATCCTCAATAGAACTTAATTACAATGGGAGAGAAAATGCAGCTGAAAAGAGACATGATATAAAACAAGAGTCATGGAATTAAGTGATTAGGGTTCTATTCCTGGCTCTGCCTCTTCACAGGTTATCAGACCTGGAAAAAAATCACTCAGTCCCTCTGTCTCAGTTTCACCATTTGTGAAGTGAGAGAATTGGACTACGTTAATGAGTTTCAATTTTTTTTTAACTTCACTCTGATTTAATAATATATTGTTTATGGCAACACAGTACACAAACCCACCTCTCAACTGAAATAAAGACTCAAGAAACAATACTTCCTGTCACTGTTTGCAATGAACTTGATTTCTACATGTTTTCTTTATTTTGGAAATATGCCGTATGTGACCAACTACATTGATTTTATTATCACTAATAGGTCATGGCCTGTATGAAGCTTAGAAAAAAGCAGATAGGGCTGGATGCAGTGGCTCACACCTGTAATCCCAACACTGAGAGGCCAAGATGGGAAGATCGCTTGAGGCCAGGAGTTCAAGACCAGCCTGGGCAACGTGAGGAGATCCCATCTCTACAAAAAAATTTAAAAATTAGCCTGTTGTGGTGGCTTATGCCCATGGTCCAATCTACTGGGGAGGCTGAAATGGGATGATGTCCTGAGCCCAGGAGGTCAAGGCTACAGTGAGCCTTGATCACACCACTGCACTCCAGTCTGGGTAACAGAGTGAAACCCTGTCTAAAAAAAAAAAAAAAAAAAAAAGGATGAGATTATTTTAGCATAGGCATTTCTATTTTATTAATTACAAGTTTAAGGTGTCATGACATGTGTTCCTGTGATAATATTATTACTTCATTGTTGAAAAAAATCTTAAAAACAGTGGAAAGGGGAAATGTTTTACTTTTCTATGTTTATATTTAAAGCAGGTCATCACAATGACTACTCAGCTTTTCATTTAAAAGGGAATACCTGAGAGAGTACTATTAGTAACTTGCAAGTAGAATGATTGAAGTCAGTTGTTGAATGATGACACATTCTTGAAAACGATTCTGATGCCATCTCTTTCTGTGTTCCTGGGTTGGGATTTATAACCTAGGGAGATTGTAAATAATAAAAATAATGATAAGCCAGTGTTGGAACCTTGAACCTGGACATATTGATGCTACAAATAAGGCAGGTTACATTCTCATAGTGGCAAGTGAGTATATAATTTTTAGGAGGTGCAGGCTAGTGGGATTCCCCTGACCTGTCTTAACAGGAACAAACTCACGATGTTGACCATGCATTAGGCAAATGTGCAGTTATCTGATTGGCAGGACATGATATTTCTGGCCTAGACACTGTTGTCCATCTAACTGAGCAGCACTGGCATCTGTCCAGATACTTAAGCCAAGAACCTGGAAGTCACCCTTGGTAACACTCTTTGCTGTAGTGCCTATATCCAAATCCTGTTGTTTTTATCCTCTATTTTGTCTCTAGTGCATTCACATTTCTCTGCCTTCATCACCACCTTAGCCATGACACTGTATGCTCCTTTCTGCACTATAAAATCACCTCCCAATCTGCCTACTCCATTTACTCTTTCCTCTTCCCTATCTGTTCTCTTGACTCAGTGCTCTTTTTGAACTGGAAATCTGGTTATGTTACCTTTTGGTGGCTTCCCTCTTCTTTTAGAAAGAAGACAGATAGACTCCAGATCATTTGCATGGTCCCATAATCTGGCCCTGGCCCCATCAGGCCTCACCTGTGCCTCCCTCCTTCTTCCCCTGCTGCAGCCTGACTGGCTGAGCCTCACTCCTTGTACTCTTCTGCTGCCACCATCAGTGGGCTTTTGCCACTGCTGTCATCCTGTGCTCCCCTCTACTTCCCTTGCCCAGCTAATTCACTCCTATTTATCTTTCAGATCATAGTCCTAGTGTCACTCTATGACAGCAAGGAGTAGGTCAGTTTTTGTTTACCATTGTATCCTGCTCACTGCTTAGTATATCACACAAGCTTAGTGAATGATAATAATAAAGATAATAATAATATCATCTTATATAGTGCCTATTCTTTTCAATACTCTTCTGACTGCCTAATATATATACTAACTGATTTAATTATGAGAACAGCCCTATGGGGGAGATACTATTGTTATCCCCATTTTACAGATAAAATAAGATACATAGGAGGTTAAAGGGCTTACTCAAAGCCTCATAACTGGTAAATGGTGGTACGGAGATTTGAACCCAGACAGATTGGAAGCAGGGTGACTGGTCTCAATCACGGAACTAAATTACCTTTCTCATGCTTAGTAATTGAATATATGAATATATACTGAGTTTAACTTTCTGTTGTAATTTCTTTCATTTGTATAATTGAAAAAGTATTGTATGTTATAGAAGGTTAAGTATTTTATAGCCTCACATATCAAATAGTGATGTTCATGTATTTACTACATAAGGTGCCAGATGCCTTATATTATCTCAGTTAATCCTCACAACAGCCATGCAACATAGGTCATAAATTCTAATTTTATGAGTGAAGAATTCAGAGACGCGGAGGCAGAGCCTAAAATCTTAATCTTGTCTCAAAACCCATGCTATTTTATATTTTTCCTTGTTGTGTAGAAGAGATAGGACTTAATCTGGGATTGCTAGGATGCGTAGAATTTAAATGAGAGAAAAATGCTGAGCATTAAAAATAAATAGAAATTTATAAATTATACCAGTTAATGAAAATAAATCTTATTTTACAAAGCAATAAAACATAAAATATTGAAGAACTTAAAATGTGTGAATGACATATCTTTATTAAGGATTCATAAAGAAGATTTGAATAAACAGACTCTGTTATCAAATGGAGGCTTAGTATTGTAGCTATGTTATGTCCTTCATAATAAATTTTAAAAATTTATATGACTAATAAAAGTTCTAACTTTTTGAATTGGTTTAATTAGGTCTAAAGACTATTAGTGAGACTAATCAGAAAATTTTAAAAAGAGTATGATAGAGTACACCATGAACCAATGGTATAACATAAAAACATAATAATCATAAAAATGTAGCATTGGCATATGAAGAGAAAAATGACCTAGAGCAGAAAATCCAGATAGGTGTTCAAGAATATATAAGAATTTGATATGTTAAAAGTAATGTTATATAAATTATTTGGGAAATGAATATACATGTAATAAATAACACTGGGAGAATTGGTTCACAATTTGGAAAATGTAAAGTTAGGATCCTTATCTTAACCCAAATATCACATTGAATATAACAAAAGAATTAATTGCAAAAATATGTATCTATTGAATCATTACAGATTAGACAAGAATCCTAATGAAAGATTAAGGATGAGATTAAAAACCATGCTTTTCTATAATATAGGGGAATTCTCATTATAGTTGAAGTGAATATAGCATATTAAAAAGAGTATATCACTTTAATGTTTAAAAATAAAGAGGCAAAGAGAGAAATGTTGTAAGGCACCACACCAACATACAAATGGTCATTAAGATGGGAGGCTAATAGATTTTTTAAAAAATTTTCTTCTTCCTACACTTTTATTTTCCACATTTCTAATATGAATATGTGTTACTTTTGTAATTTAAAAAATAGACTATATTTTTAAAAGGTAAATCCTGAGCCAAGTCATAGGGTCTGAAATGACTGTAACATATTGTGGTGGGGGAGCATTAGAAGTCCTATCTGCTGAAGTGGGAATTTTGATGCCCAAATTGGAATTGTATGGGGAGGAGTGTCTTTAATATGCCTTAAAAAGAGAAACATTAACTATGATATATCAAGTTATATACATTATTTTAAATCAAAATTTGTCTCTCATGTGTATGATCTAGTATAATTATGTAGAAAAATGCAAATAATTGAATTTAATCATACAGGCTTTTCTTTGTTCAGTGACTTACGGATAGATCTATGAAATAATTTGCTTTTCTGAAAGTCTTTCTTTTAAATTGGTTGTTTTGCCTGAAGATACACTCTTAATCTTATTTACCACTTACCTTAGGTTTTTCAGTGTTTTAGAAACCCTGGGGCATTGCATGGAAATTTTTAATACCTGAAGGGGACACCTGGCACCTGCCTGAAGCACTTTCTATTTCCTGCCAGGCACAAAGGAGAGATGTTATTGTAAGCTGATCTAGAGCTCTTCAGTGGTTGATTTACAAGTGTCTCCTCATGTGTCCTCAGGCAGCTAAGAGCCTTCAGTTTTTGCTGCTACATTTAAATTACAGAAGAAGACAGAGAGCAGGTGATTCTCAGCAAAGGACCCTTATCTTCTAATTTTCTCTGCCCTTTGTGAATAAATAAGGTAGTGGCTCAAATTAGTTCATTAGTGCAACACATCTGTTTCTACAGGTCCTTGATGGAGTCAGCTGAAGAATCCACAAAGCAGAATCTTGAGTGTGAAACTCTCTTTTGAGCTTGATGTTATATTTTAAGAAAAATCATATAGAGGTATAGACTCAGACACACTGCCTTCCAAGGCTAAAATACTTTAGTCATTTGTATAAATATAAATATATAAGCTTTATTAGCATTGGCCTTTATCACAAATGTCCGGTCCTTTTGCTTGGGAATTTCAGCCATTTTATGCCAATTTTTTCATAAGTGGATGGCTGAAATTCACAAGAAGTTCTTTTTTGTTTAACAGTTCAGAAAAATGCTTAAAATGTTATAGAAAGTTTTTTTCCTTTTTAAATGTATTTCAATATAAGTATTGACATTTTTGTTAGTATTTATTAATACATATTGTCAGCATTTCTGTAAAAGTTTATATTTTATAATATTTTTTGACTCCTATTTCACTGTTGTCTTTAAAGATTAACACGAGTGCATGAACACATTACACGTAGAGAACCTGCATTTGCAGTTAATTTAAGAGACAAACTAATCATTGGTCTAGTTGATGTAAGTGAAAGGGGAGTTTGGAGAAGTAGAAGATAAACCTGAACTGAAAGAATCAAAGGAAATTTCACAGAGAAGAAGGAATAGTGGTAGTGGCAGAGGTTTTGAGTCATGTAGACCTGATTTTAAATTAGCATTTACTGCCATGACTTTGCAATCTTGGGTAAATTATTTGACTTTTTGAATCTCAGTTCTTCTATTTGTACAAGAGAAGCAGTAATAATTTAGAGGGATACTATTTGTGAAGTGCCCTTACCATTTTAATTATTTGTATCCTCCCTCTTCCGTTTCACTTCTCTGACCTTATTTTTTGTAATTGATTCCTTAAGGCAGTGTATCAGAAAAAGAAGAGACCTAAAAACTTCTCTTTTTTGAGGAACCAGATTTGGTCAATGGCTCTAAATCTAAGAATAATGAAAATGTGGTGATACAGTGAACCAAAACTCTGAATGCAGGGAAAAATTAATCCAGGTTGACATTTGCTATTTTTGTTAGTGTAGAATTTCCCGGTCTCAGCAGTAGCCCAGTTACAGGATACTTGATACTGTTTAGGAGAATTGGGTTTAGTGGTGTTTGTTCAGTCACACTTACTTGAAGATTACTTAAATCATCTTCAAGTGATCTTAGCGAGTATAAGGAGGAAGCAGTTAGAAATAAGAGAACATGCCTTAGAATCCAGAATTTCAGAGCTGGAGGGGCGCTGACAGAGCATCTTGTTCAGTTCTCTAATTTTTACTGAGAAGTAACCAAAAACCAGAGAGATCATGTTTTGTCCAGGGCCACAAAGTTAATTGGTTGTGGTGTTAGAACTGGAATGCAAGTCTGGCTTCTCAGGCCATTGGTTTTACTGCAACACTGCATAAGGTGCACTATTCCAACATAGCTTCTTCAGTTATGCCAGTGTTGCAAATAAATGATCAACCACGTTATTGTTATGTGATTACTTTAAACATTTGGGCCTTTTACTCTTTTAATAATTAAACATCTATATAAAGTCTATACTATATTAGAGGATATAATGAATAGCACCGAACATTAAAAATCAGTCCTTTTAATTGAAGTCTTGATGCTCTTAGGGAGACATCATTAATCAAACCTTCACCTGATTTTTCAAACTGGTCATGGTCCCAATTTTCTACTACCTAGCATCAGAACCCTGAGTTATTCTTTGCCTCCTGACTTTTGCTGCCATATTTAATCAGATATTTAGATTCTGTCAATTTGGCATCTAAAGCATATTTTCTGTCATTCCTTTGTTTTCATTTCCCTGGGTCATCCTGTTTCCACTTTCTGCATAACCTGTCTCCCAACTCATCTCTATCTTCAACCTATGCTTACTTCAATTAATTTTACACATTATTCTCAGCAATAATTTTAAATATTGATAGTAGTTCTCAATTTCAAGTGAACAATATTCAGTATTTAAGCCTAGTATTTAAGATGCTGTATGATCTAATCTAGGCTAAGTTTGGGAAGAAAATCATTAAATATTAACTAATTTGAAGTGACATCTCCCCTGAGGCTTGGAAACATCTAGGGAAGGAATGAAGAGAGTAAACAGCTGAATAAAGGCCTGCATTTAGAGATCTTATGTAATACTCAAGGACCTAGGAGTGGAGCAGATGAAGCTGGAGGGATGAGGGACCCCATTACAGAGGTCCCTAAGAGCAGCAATGCCAGCTGAAGGCCCAGGATTAGTGATGTGGTTCAGGAAGGTGTTCAAGGCCAATCGCCTTCTAAGCTGTCCAGCTGGGGCCTGGATCCAGGTCTACCTGACTGATCCTCTCTCTGCCCTA
Source organism: Mandrillus leucophaeus (assembly GCF_000951045.1). Taxonomy (NCBI): domain Eukaryota; kingdom Metazoa; phylum Chordata; class Mammalia; order Primates; family Cercopithecidae; genus Mandrillus; species Mandrillus leucophaeus. The sequence goes on from NW_012105364.1 coordinate 8,299,975, forward strand.
GCTAGCTGCTTCTATCAGTCATTTCGCCTGTCTGTCTCATCTCAGGGTACATGTTTTCATCTGTCTTCAGCACGGGAGGTGCATACTTTCATGTGTGGATCCTAGTGCTCTGGAGATAGTCCTGTATAATTGAACATGCTTGTATTTCTACCTTATGTTCCCCCTATTGTATCCTGGAACCCAAATCAGTTTAAATTCAGGAAAAAAAAAAAAAAAAAAAGATCTACTTGTCAGCTTGACAGCAGTTACTCTTTAGTGTGCGATGTGGTTCTTGGCATGGTTTTCACGGATTTAAAAGTCACTGCACTATGCAGTTACAATGTATCTGTGTCACATTGGGAAAAGCACAATCTAAAGTATGACAGTCTTGTTCCTGGTTATCAATAGGCAGAGAAGCTCCTATGAAATTCAGAATGACTTTTAAATCTCGGCCTAGATGCATAAATGTATTTATTCATAGCAGGTTCACAAATTCCCTTCTTTCTCTTTGCTATTCTCTCTGCAGCAACTCCAAGAAACTGACTTAATTATTTAAAATAGTTGCTTCATAATTCAGAAAAATTCAGGGAGAAACTTTAACAAATACTTCTTAATCTACAAATTTAGATTGTTGGATTATTTATACTCCAAGCTGAGATGGTTGTAAGAAAAAGGCAACAAATCAGATGTTTGATTTCCCAGGAATTAAGCAACTGGTATGACTTCCATTTGTTTTTTACTTGGATTGACCAACTGCTTATTGGACTATCATTGCATTGGTGTTAGAAGTTTTATATGCCTAATTTCAGGACAATTAAATTAGCCCTCTGACATTTTAGCTTAGAAAACTGAACTCTATCCTGAGAAATGGGAAATTCTTAGAAAGCAATGCTTTGCAACCACAATGCATCAAAGAGTCTGAAATTTCTCTTAGACTCATCTTAGGAACTTACATTGTAACATATACAATGTTTTGCCAACTTAAGCCAATTTGCCTTTTTTTTTTTTTTTACTGAAAAGGAACAAAACCCAAGAATATACACCACAAAGTGTGAAAGGCCTTAACTAAAGTACGTGTGCTTATTTCTTAGAGGAGTAAAAATTTATTATTTTCTGGGAACCTGAGATCTAATCACAAGATTTAGATTTCATTAATGAAGATGTAAAACAATCTTCCTATAAAATTTAGGAGGCTGAATTCCTGTCTCACCATGCAAACACTTTGCTCTATGCTGTTAATTTTGAGCTATACACTAGAACACATCACAACTCTACAATCGGTGATATTTAAAATGGTTAGCTGACATACAGCCTTTGACAATATTTAGCACTTTATAGCAATACGTTAACACTAACTTTAGAAACTATAGCATAATGAAATTTTACAGCCAATTAGGTTGATGAGTCACTGTCAGCTTCCTAAACTCCCCTTTTAGATGAATGAGAGAATCAAATATAGGAAGTGAGGAGCAAATTCTAGCTGCTGTAAAATCTTAAGTGTCATCATGAGGTTGAAGTGTTAAGGAACAGAAAAATACGTTGTCTAAACAGCCTGAAAAGAAATCAAATGATTCACTTTTAAGTTTAGAAATGGTAATAGTGTTCAGTCTTTCAGTTTGTCACCACATGCTTACATTGATTTATGGGGAGAGTTTTACAGTGTTCATTGATTCACATGTGGTACCAGTTACTAGGCAGACTTCTGAACTCTTACTTTAAAAGAACAAAAAAGTACAAAGTTGGAATATATGTAATCAACAGTCAAAATAATTGGAGTTTATAACTAGAAAAAATGATTTGAATCGTGAAAATTTAAATATGTTTCTTTAATAAGATTATGTGTATCTGATTATTCATTTAGACCTATTGTATATAAAGTTGAATTTTTAGTTTGATTTTTTGGTAGGGACAGGGTCTCACTATGCTGCCCAGGCTGGTCTTGAACTCCTGACATCAAGCAATCCTCCTACAGCTGTGAGCCACCACACCAGACTGTTTATTCTTTAAGAAATGCTGAGGAAGAGTGTATCTATTAAATTGGAGCATGTCAATTACAATTTATCAGGAAATTCTTGAACACTGAGGAGTATCTCTATGGATTGACAGGGAGGTTGCACTGGCATTAAAATACAATGATAATATATTAAATTGATAATATGTAAAATAAAGTAAAATAATATATTGAGGTTACACTGGCACTAAAATAAAATGATAATAGGATAGATTAAGTTTAAAACTATGAAACTGTCACACATGTCTAGCTGTTACATGAATTTCATAGGTTTAAAAAAAATTCCAAATTCCTTAATGTTCTTGTGGTCATTACTTCATTTGAAGCCATTTGGCTTAGGCATTTTCTGCCAGTTCTATGCCCACTCTCCACCCTTCACCCTGCAGTAATGGAAATATGGAAATCCTCCCTTTTCTTTAAAGCCCACAAAATTAAAAAAAATAGATTAAAGGCCAATAATATTTACAGAAGAGGTGTGTGAGGGGTGTGTGTGTGTGTGTGTATGTGTGTATGTGTGTGTGTATGTATGTCTGCAGCAGAGGGATTTACAAAGCAGCAATACAAACAACCTGGAATGTTAGATTTCCCTCTGCCATTATTGTACCTTGGGTGCAAGCCTTTCTCTGTGTTGCTCCATCCTCCTTTCCCTCCTCTCTGTATCTTTTTCTCCCTACTGCTTTCTATTTTCTGTTTCCACCCTCTCATGAGGAACACATTCAATTCGTTACACTTTCTCATTTACAGATCTTTCGTGTCTTTCTGGCTTCTACTCTTGTCATCAGCTCCAGGCCTCCCTGTGTGTCTGAGGACATGGTGGAAGCTTTGAAATGCATAAATATTGGGAATTGTGTTCTTTGACTCTTCATCTAGTGAGAAAAGGGAAATAATTTGATTAGATTTTCTTTGGGTTGTGCATATCATGAAAGAATTATTATTTTCATACTTCAATACCATAAAATTCTCTAAACAATAGATCTATAGAGGTATTTTTGAAGATTGTTGTATGGAAGAGCAGAAATTTCCTAAAGCTGGCCCACAGACTTAGCTGGTTGCACCAGAATCTCCTGGTGAGTTGTTGACATGACAGATCCTTTATGTCCCAGGTAGGAAGATTCTGACCCAGCAAGTCCGGGGTGGTACTGAGAAATCTGTACTTAAGGAGAGAACCAAGTGTGGAAACAACTGCCCTGAACCTCATTGTCTTCATTTTCTGGTTTCAAGTGCAGTGATAAAAAATAAATGAAACACAGGGATATCCATCCAGACCTAGGGACTGATCCTCAAAGTTGTTATTTAGTCTTCTCTCTGAAATTTCCTCGTCATTTCCCTCTTTTTCCATAAGCAACTATCCTGGTTTTTCCAGGGCTTTTCACATTTTGGTCCTAGGTCCTGAGAACCCCTCAGTCCTGGACTAACAAGAGTGGCTAGTCACCAGACTAGAATCTATAAGGAAATAACAGCATCTATTTGGTTGCTGTAACCATCTTTCAATATTTATTTATGAATGCTCTACTTCGTGGTTAAAGCCATGGGAGAGAAATTTTAGGCAGAAGTGGAAAGGGTTGTTTTCACAGGAAACTTGATGAGAGATTCTGGGAACAAGCAGTGTTGTTCTAAGACTCAGGAGACAAAAGTATAACCTAGACATATGGAGAGAACATAGTCCCCATGTCTTGTGGATCTTAGCTTAGATCATGCAGCTAAGGTAGGTTGAAGGAGACAATATGCCTTTTGAGAAGTAGTCTTCCCTGTCTCTTTGTGCTCGCAAACTTGCAAGATATCAGTAGGATATTTTAGGGAATCCCCTACAGAGATAGCCTCGTTTTACATATATTGTTTGATACGGAAGCAGCAGACTACATAGAGAGAGATATGGTAGGCCATTGAAAATATGGGACTATACACTTAGACAGCAAGAAAGAGTTAGAAAACTAATTTTCCAAAAAGCTAACTTCCAAAATGAATTAAACTAATTATTAAAAATTGATCTAATGTTCTGGACTCTGTAGCCAACATTTTATATTCCCATTTATATTTCTAGACTGTAGAAATTTTAGTAGTTGACAAAATTGACAATGAGCAGATTCTGAGGTTGGGGATGAAGAAACTCAGCCTTGGAGAATGAAAAGTTGAGACATGAGAAAATCAGAAAACACATGCCAAACAGGGAGGAGCAGAATTCAGCATCATGACAGACCACAGAGACCAGAATACCAACCAAGAGCATCTAAAAGAACAGTGTCACAAGTGATTAAGACCAAAGGAAAAACAAAAACAATAATTGGATGAATAAAAATAAACTGACCACTATTTTTGTTTAGGAAAAAAGCCACAAGTTTTTCAGAGTGTAAATATCCAAATATAAACCACTTTAATTCAACTCTCTAAATATATAGGTTATATGCATTGGTGTTTAGAAAACAAATATGTGTTGAACATAAGTACAATTTATTCAAGGTTAGTAACATCCATGGAAAGTTTAAAATGCTTGCTTTTGTCTAAGTGTTACCAGTTGTGTAAGGGTTGGTGATGGATGTAGAAATGATAGGAGATCATTTTTTGTTCCCTTAATAAACTCTTGATGTCCCTTTCATAATTTTTTCTTGCATGCCCAGCATTCTTGCCATCTACCAAACTTTTCTGGGGATTGAGAGAATATTGGACTTGCAGTCTGAGACCTACGAATGCGTCCCAAACCTGCCCTATTTACCCCATGTAATTATAACCTCCATGAGTCTCAGTTTCCTCGCTTTCAAAACGATGTTGGATCATAGTTGAGCTCTCATTTATATTTCATTTAAAATATATATCTATTCCATATTAAATTATAAACACCAACCTAAAAGTAATCTCCAGTGCCAATTATCAGCCCTAAATATGCCCCAATACAGGTACATTTATTCTGAGTGACATTCATTTTGAGGTGTCTGCATCTTTTTAATAGAAATTCTAAATAGAAAATTGAGTTCAAAGAGAAAACAAATTGAATGATTATTATAAAGATAACTAGGGTCACTTAAGGGAGTATTGTCATATAATAGTTACAAAAAGGCTCGCAAATAGAGCACATTAAAAATTATAACTGATTTGGTGGGTGGTGAAAGACCTTGCTTTGGGCCACTAATTAAATGACACTCCTGGAGCTGAGATAGATGGCAAGAATGACACACTACACATTTTACATAAAAGATCAAGCCACTACCAAAGCGTTATGTAATTACTAGAATGCACAGTATCATAGGACTCAATAAGGTGGAAATAATGATAATGAAACTATACATCTTTTATTTACTTTATATCTTTTTGTTGCTAATGAAATAGTTTTACTCTTTCCAAATAAACTCAATATCCAGTTTAAAAACCTGACTCAGTAAGTATAGAATTAATCAGAAGTGAAATCAAATAGTTGTGTCTCGTTAAGTGTCCTCAAATGATGGAAATCTTAGCTCTAATGCCGTCTTTTCTTGGAATCTAACGTCAACTGATGGTTTTTACTTTTTTATTTTGCAGGGCTGGAGCGAATTGCTCGGGATTCATCTTATGAACAGGAAGGAAAGGTCCAATTTGTAATTGATGCAGTATATTCCATGGCTTACGCCCTGCACAATATGCACAAAGATCTCTGCCCTGGATACATTGGCCTTTGTCCACGAATGAGTACCATTGATGGGAAAGAGCTACTTGGTTATATTCGGGCTGTAAATTTTAATGGTAAGTTACAACGTGTGTGTGTGTCTAAATACTTCAAAAGCAACAGGGTATGTTTTTCCTCCTATATATAGAAGATACCCAGGCAGAGTGGAAAACATAGGATTAGAAGCAGTTCCCTTCTTTGATCGTAAGTGTGAGTTTTTCCACCTGCTTTTACATCTCAAACATATTTTTATGCTACCATTAATCTATGCGTGAAGGAAGCAAAAGTTTAAAATAAGCCTCTATCAATCAAAATGTTCTAGTTAAATATCACTATTGAAGAGATCACTTAGAAGGCTTGAAAACCATTGGCACTAGATTATATTTCTTTGAAAGTGTTTTGTTCATGCTGTTATTAGAGAAGAGATTGTAGACATTTTGTTTCGAAATGGATTTTAAGCTTTTGAAACAGTAAGCTGACTTGAAGAAAATGGCTGATTTGGGTTGCTATATATTTATACTCAAAGAGGGTTCAGTTTCTGTGTTTTCCATTTCCTTGTATTTTTCTCAATGACTCAGTCATTTGGAAGCTAAGGGATGCACACAATGTAGACAGGATTTTTATACTGTAAAAGCAGAAATGTTGTTTCTGTGATTGCCACAAGAAAGTGACACAAAATATACTGGATTCATAGTATTTGATTGAGAATAGCCCAACTGTCTGTCTGAAGTGATGGAATTATTGAATGCTGCCATTCTTTCATGAGAGTTGCAATGGTTGTTGCCCACGACTTTGATCATTATTTTCAAATGAAATGATAGAATGCTCTGAGCTGCCTAATACTTTTGGTTTGGCTTTAATCCATACAATGGACATGCCTTGAGACACACACAGCACTGCACCGTCTATCATAACACACTCCAGTGACCTCAGCTGCCAGCGTTTCTCAGAAAAGCACAAGGTCATCTTCAATTTAGAATTCAAGTGGAAACTTCTTTTTTTCTTTTCTTTTTTTTTTTTTGCATTTTTTGCATTTTTCCTTTAAAGGCAACCTAAGACAGAATTTGGTTTAAATTCAACACACATTGTCTGTGGCAGAATATTTGTGAAGCATTACATAACATTAATCCTTTTGTTGGGAATATGAATACTAACGGGAGTTTGAAAATAATTTTTATGCAATTATGAAATTGACCAAAAGAGGAATGTGTCAATACAAGGTTGTTTACGATAACCTGAGGTTGGGGAACTCTTCCTTTATCTAGTATTGCTAGTTAAGAGGTGGGAAGAATAACGCAGATAAGTGAAGTTTCCATAGAACTGAAGCTCACCTCCGAAGACAGGGAAGTCTTTTAAAGAAGCACTAAAGAAAGCATTTTAAAGGCATTTGTCTTTCATCTTAACCATAGATCAAAACCTAACCCTTCCTTGATGACATCAATTATTATAATTATTACACCATCCTGTAATATAATGATCCTATTAAAGACGGTTAAAGAATATCTTAATGTAATGGCTATTAAGAGGATTTGCCTCTAGACTCCAATGAATGATCTTTGAGCTCTGTCCACTTTTTACAGTGGATTTTTTTTTTCTCATTATCAAAGTGTTTCTGATGCTGTTGCTGTGCTTGTTTTTAGGACAGGTGCCGATGATACATTACTGGGGACAATAGACAAAACGTTCATGGCACTTAGAGTTTCCTGGAGAACTTAGGTATTAATCAAATAAGCAAACAAAAATATAATTATGTAATCTGCAATGAGTGCTGAAAAGGGAGATATTCTGGTTTTAGAGTTTATAATAGTGGACATTTCCCTAATATAGGGATTTAGGAGCAGATGAAATCTGAAGGGAGTAGGTGTCTCAGATAAGGGTAGAGCAATAGGCTGGGCCGTGTAGACCATGTGAGGTCTTATAGGCCATTATTAAGGTTTATTCTTCATCTTGAAAGCAACAAGAACCTATTGGAGCATAATAGAACTGTGTCTAATACAAGGTTACGTATATCTCAGATGAGGGTTATGGAAAATAAATAAATCTTAGTATATGAACTTAAAAGACAATTTCTTTGAGCTCTTTGGAGATTGATTTTGCTGGGCTTGAGACTTGATTGTGTTCCAGTAGCTGATAATACAGGATAAGAGACCTGAAGATAAACAAATGATCATAGAATACATAATTCTGTTGATTTTCAGTAATTTCCAGGATATTCATCACATTTTAATTTTATTATTGACTTATCTATTAATGTTCATTCTGTTTATGAGAAAAATGACACACAGAGCTGTTCAAATAGAAGTACACCATCAAAACTACTAAAGGAGGAAGAAACAAATATGGTAAGCAGAATAAAACATGAAATCATTAACTTTGAGCTTCTTAAGCAATCAAAGCATAAAGGGACCGACAATGTGATTTATAATTTTCATTATATGATAGAAGCAAGCCTACCTATTCTTCAAGAGAGAACAAATTTTCTTGGAAATTATTTCCAAAAGAAAGGTGTCATATGCTACTTTGACAGCCAAATGAGCAATGTTATTTAACAAAATTTTACAGCAAAAGCAGAAGTCTTCTCTGGCTGTTTTGCATTTGTACCCGCAATCAAAGTTAAAAAATGATGTAACTCTCATAACACCGAAAGTATATTTCATTAAGGATGTTTTCGAGGAGGAAGAGAATCATCCTTGATTTAGATTTATAACTCTTCGGAGCCCTGATGATATGGGGATGTACCATACTCTGAAGAATAAATGAAGAACATCTCCCTTATACTCTAGTTTTAAGACTCTATCTTCAAAAATATCCTACTCAGAAATCTAACATTTCAATCTGTTAAAAAACAAGAGCTGTTGGCTTGAAGGGATTGGCATAGCCCTGGCTGGTCCACTTCCTTAGTCTTGCTTACTGGTCTCGGAAGTACCTTGAAGAGTCCCAGTGGCTCTATGAAGCACACATACAATCTACAGACTTACATACATATCATTGCTCTTCTCAGGGTATTAATAGCAGGTGGAAGTAGAGTTTTGGAGCTTTTGTTAGCTGTTAGGAACCTAGAAAACAGCTATGTTATGTTGTTAATTGGAAACCAGATGAGTTGGTTATGTTGGTGATAGTCAGTGTTCTCACCTGGTGGGACAGCTGTCCCATCTCCCTAACACCAAAAGTGCAAGGAAGACATTGGCCAAAACAAGGTTTGCCCAGGACCAATTTTTAATTTTCTGAAGAACCCAGATGTGCTTGACTAGAACCAGAGCTGCTTATTGTACATAACAAAAAATAGTATATATTAGAAGGTTTTTAGCCTAGCTATTGCCAGTTGTCAAATAATGAGCTTTATAAGACAACTGCCACGTTTGTACAGTGTGGCCTTCTCGATTGTCTGCCAGGATCAGTGAACTACAAAATGTACTCTCAAGGAATTAAAAAAATTGACCCATTTGATGGAATTACTTAGTAATGCCCATTTAAAATTGAATAGTGGCTATCCCAAAGTATAATTTTTGTATAGATAAAATTGTTGTTAAATTAGTTCTTTTTGACATAATTAGATACCAGGATACATTTCTTTGTATGCTCCTTTTTAGTTTGAGATAGTAAAACCATGTTATCGGTGTGGAGGAAGATTCTGCTTCCAGTTTATAGGAGCAGGAGGTGAAGTAGCCAGGCACTGGAAGCTCATCAGATGATTGGTATAAAATTAAAGAGAACTGTTGGTTTGTTAAAATTTAATCTTGCTCACATTGTAACCAGGTGTGTGGTATGCTTACTTAAGCAATGGTTTAAAGATATTTAAAAGATTGTGCTTCTTCCAGTGTATCATCTAATTGACAAAGCAAAGAATATATTCAAATTTAGAGTGATAAACAACTAGTATTTCAGGCCAAAATTATTTCATAAAAAATAACTAAAGCTGGATTCAGTCAAACTGCTGAACTGTAGAGTACTAATTGGCATCAAAGACATAAGCTACAATGGTGGTTTAATTGAATGCAATCACTGAAACTGATTTTTTTAAGTCACTGAGAAAAGGTACCTGAACCATCTTCTGCATCTGTATTTTAAGCACATTCTGAATCACAGTGCATCCAGAATCACTGATGTTTCCCTTGCAGGTTTTCTTAACATCTTCTATCTGCTTGGGAAGCCAGAGGGAAACAGATTTTCTTTTTAGGGTTACTGTTATTGCTGCTATCTGAACAAAATGTTATTTCTATAATTTTTAAACCCTAAGATTTATCCAAAAATAGAGAGAAAAGGAAGTCAGATATTTTAGGAACTTGTCAATTCCTTACTCCAGACTGATCTATAGGCAATACAATATTAATTCTGTACATCTTGTATAGAATCAAAGGTGTTTCTATTACTATGAGAACCGTATTTATCATAAAGAAAGTGTTGGATAGAATTTCAGAGCTATCTCCCTACTCCCTTGCCCTGTAGTTGAACTCATGTCAGGGCAGGTCAAGCACAGTGGCATGTTAATTGGAATTGTTTGATTGTATATAGCCAACCAACTTGAGAAGTCAACTAAAACTTGCTTAATTCAGCTAAAATGAGGAATTTGTGAATGTGCATCAGGAAACCCCATAGCAGAATAGAAATGAGTATAAAGAAAGAACTCGTCCTAAGAAATAAAAACCTATAAGGAAAAAAAAGCATCTCTGTCTGTCTGTCTGTCTGCTTTATCTGTTTCTCTTTATATTGGTTTTCTCTTCTAGGTTCACAGGGTAGCAGATTGTCTCCATTTCTAGGGTTTAGCTATTCTTTGTTTAAGACACCTGTCAAAACTAACTTTGTTTTAAAAGTCTCAATTTGAACTTCTTGGAAGCTTTAATCTTATTAGCCAAACTTAGGTTGTGTGTAAGATCTATTTCAGATTATCTGTACAGGAGGAAGTAGTACAAACTTGGTTGTCACGGACCACTCCCTATAGATAAAGGAGACATTTAGAAAGTTTCTATAAGTGCCTTATGGCGAAAGCTGAAGCAGGGAGGTGGAAACCTGAGAGAGGGGGTGATGCCTAGGTATCTGAATCTCATTGCTTCTTTAGGTGGATGAGTTTGTGTTAGTCTGAGGGAGACAGGAATCAAGCAGAATCTGTGATAATTGGAGAGAAGAGCCAACTTCGGAATTTTGTAATGCAAACCCTTGTATTGGGATTGAATTATCTGACACCAAGAGGAAGGAAGCAGCTTCCCCAAACTCAGCAGTGAGTTGTGATCTAAATATTTCAGTGCTCAATATTCCAAGGATAATATGGAAATATTTGTTAGATTGTAAAGATCAGTACAGAAATTGAAGTTATCAGCATCTTCTTTCCTTTAGAAAACGTATTGATTTCAAAGAGTTAATGCAAAATATCCAAATATACAATTTCGAGTCTCTGAACACTATAGTCTGATTATGAAGGAAATTTATTAGCATAAAATACCTTTAAGCTATCTGAAAGGAATAATTATAGTTTAACATTAGAAAATATACTATAATCATGCTAATAGGTCAAATAAGACAATAATAAACATTTGATAAGATTGTATAAAGTCATATGATAAAAATATTAGCCTAATTTATGTTATAAATACAAAACAAACTAGAAATTGACCAAATATTTAACACATAAAGCACATCTTTCTTAGTCTATAACTGATTATATATTTATAGTTATTCTTATCAAAGAGATGGATTAAACCTATTACCACAATTATTAATATTCTATCAATTTTAACCAATGTGGTAAACATGAAACAAAAATGACAAAGATTATTACTAAAAGGGAAAAATCATTTCATGATAATTTTCAAATTATTTGATCTCAAGACAATACTTATATTAGAAAGATAAAATATAACATTAATATTAGAACATTAAGACTTTTCTACATAGTATTAAGAGGTCATTGATTAATACATGGGAACTGGGACTCTTGTTTTCTTTTGCAAAAATTACTGAAAATATGTTGGAATAAATTGAACCTATTTGAAGACAACTTTACATATTTTAAAAAATGGAGAGACATTTCTTGTTTATGGACAGAAGAGCTAAATATAGGAAAAACGTTAATTCTTTCTGAATAAATCTGTATTCGTTCATGTTATAATTCCAGTAGAAATATCTAGGCAGTATTTTCTGGAATTTTAATAGTATTTTAAATTTTAATTATGAGAGTAAATGAGCAAAAATAACTAGAGTGATTTTAAGGAAAAATATTCCTACCAAACATTTAATATTTAAGAATAATGTTAAACTACAATAATCAATCCAGTATGAATCTAATACCAGAATAGACATGTGATAAACTACCATAATCAATCCAGTATGAAACTAGCACCAAAACAGACACGTGATAAACCAAATAGAAATAGTCAGAAACATATAATGATGATAAATAAGTAAATAAACCTACAATTGTGTGTGTGTGTGTGTGTATATATATATATGAATTTATCATATGATAATGGTGGTTTTATAACTCAGTGGGAAATAACATTTTATTGATTAAGAGTTTACAGCAGAGTCAACTGAGATGATTTTTCCACATAAGAAAGTATTATCCATTTGAAATTTATTTTAGAATTATGTTAAAAAGAAGCAAAATAATAAAGAAAAGAAAATGTAGAAGAAGGTTTATTTGATTTGAATGGGAAAGTTTAAAATCAGTAAAAGAAATTATTATAAAAAATGCCTTATTTGATTCTTTAGAAGTATAACACTTGGATATTAAAAATTATGAACATAATTTTAAAACAGAACTTATAAGGATTCATTGGGGTTGTTGTGTCAAAACATCAATATCCTAAATATTAAAAGAGCCACATAAATTGATATAAACTATACAATCTCTAAGAGATCAATTGATAAAACTTGTAAATGTTAATACATATTTGAAAAAAATGTTAAGTCTCACTTATAATCAAAGAAAGGCCAATTCATCAATGAGAGACTATTTTCCCCTTATCAAATTTATGAATACTTAAACATTTATAGTTACTAAAATGTATTATATCAATTAGCATCATTTTTTTGGAGATCATTTGCTTGGTATGTATCAAATTCTTATTTTCTTATTTCTAGAAATGTATTCTAAGAAAATTATTAACAATAATTATATTTACAGTAATTCATTCATTTTGTTTTTAACTAAAACCTACCAACAATATATTGTATAGTATAAAATCACTCTAGTTATTTTGCTCATTTACTCTTATAATCAAAATAAAAATAATTATATTTACAGTAATTCATTCACTTTGTTTTTAACTACAGTAATTCATTCACTTTGTTTTTAACTAAAACCTACCAACAATATATTGTACAGTATAAAATCACTCTAGTTATTTTTGTTCATTTACTCTCATAATTAAAATTTAAAATACTATTAAAATTCCAGAAAATACTGCTTAGTTATTTCTACTAGAATTATAATATGCCTGAATACAGATTTATTCAGAAAGAATTAACGATTTTCCTATACTTAGCTCTTCTGTCCATAAGTAAGAAATGTCTCTCCATTTTTTCAAATATGTTATATGTCTCTCAGTAAAGCTGGCATAACACTATATAATGGTGTAGACTGTGTATTTGAGATCCGAGGTTTTTTCCCCTAGTTTTGCCACTTGTTTGTATTGTGAGCCCACCTAAGCCTCTCAACTTTGTCTTTTAAATGGAAAGATTATACTAAAATGATCTAATATTTGAGGTCTCTTCCAAGTCTGAATTCTCTACGTATTCTTTTAAAGCCAAAGGTGTTCTTTACAAGAAAAAAAAAATAGATGCCTATATCAGTGTTCTTATTGTCTTTCTTTAGTTGTTTATATTCATGTTTATCTTTCATAAATCATTTATTTATTTTACATATATTTTATTGATTCTCTTATAAGGTACCTCATTTTTACAAGAGTGCCATGTCTTTTAAAATCGAGAATGCACAGTTTAATACGATGTGGTCCTGTGAGTTGCCAAATTTCATAGCTTAACAGTGGAGGTACAGAAACCTGTTACTAACAATAGTTCAATTTGATAAGTGATATGATAGAGGCATGAGCATTTACAAACACAACATAAGGTTGAGATTGAGAAACTACATAAGGGAAGCTTAAAGATTACAACACAGAGAGCAAGTGACATGTAATTTAAGTTACAAATAGAAAGTGACATTTCTTCTGGTGGACAAGATGTGGAAACAGTATTCATGACGGAGAAGGCAGTTTAATAATAGCTTGAAGACAGGGAAGGGCATTCACATTCTAAGAAAGTTGAGCATCCACTATGGAAGAATGTAACACAGTGGTTGTGGGAGCAGTCAGGTGATGAGGCTGAAGATGAGCTTGGGCTTGGTGAGAAACCTCTGCCAAGTTTGGCTTTGGATTTGACACAGCAGGGAAAATGAGTGGGGCTTTTTGAGCAGGACAGTGAAATGCTAGGGTAAGTGTTTTAGAAAAATAACTATGGCAGCGATTTGAAAACTGAAGCAAGTGAGATTAAAGGCAGGGATGGTGTGTTTAAGAGATAGTTCCAGTAGTCACAGTGAGAAAATAGTATCTAAAATAGGAAAGTAAAGGTACGTGTGAAATGGAAAGAAGTCAAAGATAGAGGAAGGAAATACAGAATTATTTGAATGATGACTCTGTTCTAGGTACTGTGCTTTGACTAGAAATCAAAGAAATATCTTAACTCCCCCAACAATCTCTCTTTATAACCGTTTGTGACAAACTTATTACTGGAGATAATTCAGTATTTTAGTATATATATTATTGATGTAATCAACTTGACACTTTCTGTTTCATCACATTTTTAAATTTTTTTATTTATTTATTTTTTAAGAGACGGAGTCTCACTCTGTCACCCAGGCTGGAGTGCAGTGGAGAGATCTCAGCTCACTGCAAACTCCGCCTCCTGGGGTTCAAGCAATTCGCCTGCCTCAGCCTCCTGAGTGGCTGGGACTACAGGCGCGCACCGCCAAGCCAGCTAATTTCTTTTGTATTTTAGTAGAGACAGGGTTTCACCATGTTGCCCAGGCTGGTCTCAAACTCCTGAGCTCAGGCAATCCGCCCACCTTGGCCTACCAAAGTGCTAGGATTGCAGGCATGAATCACCGAGCCCGGCCTCATCTAAGTAGAGAATGAGACAGAAATTCATTATATGGAAAAACTGACATAAAACGTAATCTCTTGAAGTTATGGTGCGTAATTTCCTTACGATTAAATTTACTTGTTTATTAAACGAAACAAAGTCCAATATGATTGATTATCTGTTGATCTGAAAATAATATCCTTTTTGATAATTGTCTCATTAGAAATACAATTGAAGAAATTAATAATTTGGAAATATATAATTCTTGAAGTCTCTGCTTATCACTATATAATCAATATTACTGTATATCCATTCACTTTTCAAAAATGTATAAATATTTTTAGGAATAAATAGGTCGATTCACAATTAAGTAATTTTTTTTGTTTCTGATTAAGGAAACATCAAGCTAGCTGTAAATTATTAATCTTACCCATTAAGTCACCATAAAATTTAGCAGTGTAATTCTACTTGCCTCTGTTTTCTAAATGAGTGAGGTGTTAAACTGTGAGGTTTTCAAAGTCTGATTTCTTTTATAGTCTTGAAGGACAAGGTTTATTAATCTCTTATTTCTCCCTTAAAATATAAAGACTTACATGTGGGCCAAGACTGAGCCAGCATTGAAGAAAAGCTTGAAGCAAATCAGTGGATTTACTCTAGCTCTTCCTAGAGACCTACTCAACTTCATCCACTGTGTTGGGCTTCTTTTACTCATTCTTTATTTTTGTAATTCCTGGTCTTCTTCACCACATTTGAAAAAAAGCAGGATGAATGATAACTCCTGGAGAGAGGTGGAGTACCATGGGCTCAATAATTGAGGGCTGACCCTGGGTCTAAACTGGGATGCAGTAGTGAGCCTTGAATGAAGAATGAGGAAACAGATGTAGGAACAGAGAGGATCTGAGGTGGTGGGGGAAGTTTCTGAAGGAGTTTATATCTAATAGTTTGTATTTTTTCTAGCGATTAGAAACACAAACTTTATACTCCATTTGAATTTAGCTTTACAATATTCAACACCTTGTAATAGTGGCCAAGCAACAAAACCTCTATAAATTTTTGTTTCCTCATTTATAAAAAAAAAAGTTATAAGAATATATATACTATATCTATTTTGGTTTCCTATGAAGTTTAAATGTAAGGTGATGATACATAGATAATACTTAAAAAGATATAAACTGTACAATATATGGAGAATATTTTATCAATAGAGATTTAACAGACTGCTTGGGTGACCTTATAAAAATGATGAGATGAGTGGGTTGGGACTGAGGACTTGAGAATCTTTAGAAAGATGTAGACTTAGAAAGTACTACATGTAAGGATCAGTTTGGGAGGTGAAAACAAGGCAGGAGTTGGAAAGGATGCTTCCGCCACAGCACCAACCAACAGGGTATTTTCAGTGGTGCCAGGTCCTTGGATATAAGAACAGAAATGTGAATGTTTTTATGATATTCTTAGGCTAAATAGGAAAGTACTTGACTGCTGAGATGGGCATCTAATGAATCTAGAATGGACCAGGTGGAGTTCATTCTCTCATTACTTCTTCTTGTTTCTTCAAAATTATATATTACTTTTTTTGATTGATGGATTGTATTTAATGGAACTGCACCCGTGTTATTAGGGATGATCATTTTCTTAGTAGTATTTTGCTTCAGAAAGAATCTACCCAAAAATTATAATGGATACTTGGTTATTTTTTGCTTCAAAGCTGTTAACTTTTATAATTACATTAAGGTTTCAACACAAAATTTGTTTGAAAGTGAGGGATAGGGTCTCGGCACCGTGGCTTATGCCTGTAATCAGAACTTTGGGAAGCCAAGGTGGGTGGATCACTTGAAGTCAGGAGTTTGAGACCAGCCTGGCCAACATGGTGAAACCCCATCTCTACTAAAAATACAAAAATTAGCTGGGTGTGGTGATGTGCACCTGAAAGCCCAGCTGCTAGGGAGGCTGAGGCGGGAGAATTGCTTGAACCTGGGACCCGTGGAGGTTGCAGTCAGCCAGAATCCTGCCACTGCACTTCAGCCTGGGTGACAGAGGGAGATTCTGTCTTAAAAAGAAAAAAAAAAAAAAAGAAAAAGTGAGGGACATTAATGAAAAAATTCCTTTAAATTCTTGTGCCTAATTATTATGCTTTTGGGATTTTGGTTTTCCCAGTCTTTTGGATGTGTTTAAAAATGATTATAAAATAACTTTTGACTCATATAAACACCTTGTCTGTAGCTAAGCTAAGTGAACAATTACTCAATTTTAATTAAAAAAATTTGTGTGTATTTATGGTATTTATGTGCATGTGTCACATTCATTTAACATTTATTAAATGTCTATTATGTGCCCAAACTGTGGCATTTGTATTTTTTCTCCATTCGATCTCTCACTTCTTTTCTTTACTTCATCTGCCTTTATATCTTAAAATTCTTTTTCTCTCCTCTTGTCCTCTTTCTTCCCAATATTTGTCTGTTTGCCCTTGTGATCATTCAGTAACCAAGAGAGAGTGGCAAGTGGCTATGATCGTGAACTTCTGAGAGACAGACATGAGCTCATATCCTAGCTCTTCCACTAATGGTGTAAGATCTTGGATAAGTTATTTATATTTTATAAGCCTTTATGACCTCATGTTTGGATGGAAAAGATAATAATACCCACCTCATAGCATTATTGTGAGCATTTAATGAGATAACTCATGCTTAAGAGCTTGACATGATGCCTGGCACAGTGTAAATAGGCAATAAATTGTAACTACTATTTTTTTTCTGCTCCTGACAATAAACCGTTAGTATATATTTACTGAATTTCAAACATACACACATAAAAACTCCCCAAATACATGCCCATCCACACAAATTCCTTTACATACCTTAGATTTCAAAGCATCTGATAAATCTCCTGTAATCAGTAATATTGTGCTATCTGAATTTAATTTCTTATTTCTTGAGGTGTTATTCACCTATTCCCAAAGGGGTTAGGCTTTTTAGTTTGCCCTTTCTTTTTTCTCTTGCAGTCACCTCCTGAACCCTTGATTTCTTATTAGAACCTTAGGGTAAGATATGGGAATAAAAGGACCTAAAACCTATGTGAATATATCTGGCCTCAAGTAAAAGGACAGGATAGATAAGAAGGTGGAGGCTGTTGGTTGAAAAGGTCTTCAGGGAATGTCTACTAGAATACAATACACCTCCTAGGTTAAGAGTCTCTTCAGAAACTTAGTCGTTGCCTGTGAAAGAGACCCTCTTTCCTTTGCAGAGTTAAACTCTTGCCCTTTGGTCACACCCAATTCCCCAGAGAAAAGTCCTTGTGGCACTGCCCAGCTGACTCAGTTGTCCGTGCTCACAGAACAGAGATAAGTGGATTCTGCGTGACGGAATTAGTTAAAAGTCATATGCCCTATTTATTGAAAAAAAGTAATTCAAATAGAAGTGAAAATACACATTTTGGCAAGTACAATTTATACTTAATCCTGCTTAAGAAAACTCTAATTTTCCCCAGATCTTGCTGGGCTTTGTTGTTGTTGTTGTTGTTAACTTTAGACAAAGTATAAAATACATACAGAAGAGTACAATAAATCTATAGCTCAGTGAATTTTCATAAACTGAAAGCACCCCACCAGGATCCAGAACACCAAACTAAACCCCCAAATCCTGAGCTGGCACCTCAAAACCCTCCTGGGTTCTCTACTCCTCATTACATCCTCACCAGGAAGTCGCTCTCCTAACTTGACAGCACAAACTAGGGGTTCCTGCTTTTAAACTTTATATAAATAATATTGTACAATCTGTACTTTTAAACGTCTGGCTTCATTTTACAGCAATTTTTAATAAAGATAAAATGTATTTCTACCATTATCTGTCTCTGTGAATGGTAGATTCAATTATTTAAATTTACTTTGTTAGATATTCAATATTTAATTTTTAAAGCCAAAGAAATTATTTTATGAAATAACATTTAATATCTATTAATGAGGTTTAAATTTATAAAGGTTTACATTTTAGTACAATACCCATAATTTCTTTGAAACTGGTAAAGAAAATATTACCTTCATGAACCTTCTCGTCTTGGTTTTGTTATTGTCATTCTTTTAAATAATAAACTTCATTTTTGTAGAGCAGTTTTAATTTAATAGCAGAATTGAGTGGAATGTATAGGAGTATCCATAGTTCTACATTGAGGTTCATTCTCTGACCTAAACTCCTCTATCCTCCACCTATCTATACTTCCTTCCCACCTCATCTCTGGCAACCACTGATCTTTTAACTATCGCCACAGTTTTGCCTTTTCCAGAATGTCTTATAGTTGGAATTATACAGTACGTAGCTTTTTCAGATTCACCTCTTTCAGTTACTGATATACGTTTGGGCTTCCTCCATGTCTTTTTATGGCCTGGTAGTGCATTTCATCTTACTATTATTGAGTTTTAAGGGCTCTTTGTATATTTTGATATAGATGCCGTTTATCATTTTGTCTTTTGCAAATATTTTCTCCCAGTCTGTGGCTTGTCTTCTCCTTCTCTTGAATGTATCTTTTCCAGGGCAGCAGTTTTTCATTTTAATGAAGCACAGCTTATCAATTCTTTCTCTTATAAATTGTGCCTTTGGTACTGTAGCTAAGAAGCATCCCCATACCCAGTGTTATTTAGACTTTCTCATATGTTATTATCTTCTAATAGTGTTTATAGTTTTCCCTTTTACATTTAGGTCTATATGATTCATTTTGAGTTTGTTTGTGTAAAGAGAATAAGCTCTGTGCCTAGATTTGTTTGTTTTTTTTGCATGGAGTTGTCAAGTTTGCCAGCACTATTTGTTGAACCCATCCCTTTCTTTTAGTTAGAAGATGAAACTTTTGCCCATATGCAATTGTTCAAATGTCATTAAAAGTGAAGTAAAGTGTTCTTTGTAGCCAGAATTATGTGTGTATGTATCATTGTTGTTGTTATTTTTGTGATTGTTGGGACTGAAGGAACATAAATATTGTCTAAACAATGATGAAATAAATAAAAACTAATAAGATTGAATTGAAAAACTACCCAGGGAAAATATTACTGCACAGGATTTATTGGCTGACTGTTGAGCACCTGATTAATCCATATGGATATTAAATGTAATTCCTGAAATATTTCATCTTCCAGGAAACAGCATTCTTACAGCTGTTTCAGTTTCAATTGACAGCATCAGAAAATAATCTAATCCCATCAGTCTCTGTCCTAGGCACTAAAGAGAAGAAAATTATACTCTCCCAGCTAATTCTCTAGGGTATTTCCAAAGTACTAAAACCATCAGTGTAAGGTTACC
Organism: Mandrillus leucophaeus; assembly: GCF_000951045.1. NCBI lineage: Eukaryota > Metazoa > Chordata > Mammalia > Primates > Cercopithecidae > Mandrillus > Mandrillus leucophaeus. The sequence continues at coordinate 8,319,956 of NW_012105364.1, forward strand.
AACTTTTTCTTTCTCTTAGCATGTAATTGTTTCATTTTACCAGGGAGGAAAACACATTTGCTTTTCTTCACTTAGTTGCTAATGACAGCATGTCAGAGTTGTCACAAATTCTAGAGTCAATAAATTCTAGAGTGCTAAAGAGACATTTGAGAAAACTGCAGTGTTCTTGATTGTACATTGCTCCTTTTTCTAAAAATAAGTGCTTTCTGATTTTTCTATCCTCATATTTATTCTGAAATGACATCAGCCATCTGCAAAAAAGCTTTTGACTGACATATCAGACATTTTTTCCAGGTAGCATTTAAATAAGAATTACTTGGGTATATCTCTCTGATCCTACTAGATAAACTTCAGTCAAAACCATAAAGAGAATTGACACTTCCTATACACAGAAACTATCTTGGGGTGAGGGAGAGGAAAGGCATTTTCACTGTTAAAGATTGCAATTAACTCACAGATTCAAATGAGAAAGTTTTTCATCTTCAACACGGTCTATGTGCATAGGCACAATCTATCAGATATTGTTAAAAAATAATGAGATCTTTATTGCAATGTTTGCATAATACTTTCTTTTTATACCTTTACAGGTTATGTGCTTCATCAGTTTTGCACTATATGAAGCTTTCAAATGGGCTGCAGTAACAAGTTTTAAATGATACTACCTTGCATGTGATATGCTAATATGTGAATAAATAAACACCATTTCATGTTGGATCTTTTTTTTCTTTTTAGCATTATTGAAACCATCTTTTGGCTTTTGAGCATGATGGCAATGTGCTTTACTGGTACTGAAGCAGAAAATAACCAGTCCATAAATTTTCTAGCAGCCTCCAGACACAAAATGTTTATGGAAATAAAATAGCGTATTTTGCAAACTCTGGAATGGTTTCAGCTGAATAGCTTTAAGTCCTACCACAGGTCTAACTAGAAAGTGAATGTATAATAACCAGAGCTTTTAAGTTTACAATGGAGTGTGTGCACATAAACACATAGCTACCTCTCTTTATATAAAAATAGAGGAAATACATACAAAGTATAAAATGATATATGTAAAGAAAGGGTATGTTTTCTTGCCAATGTCAAGATAAATTTTTCTAACTTCATAGAGATATTGAGTAAAAGTAGTTTTTCAATTGCTTCGTATCTTTGAACAGTGACTGGAATAAACCAGATGACATTTGAGCTTGTATTAGCTTTCAGCTGGCATTTACAGAAAATGTTTCCAGAACCAGTTCACTACCTACATTGTTATTATTGTTTTTAATCTTAAGAATTGAACAAGAATCAAACGTGCTCAGAGGACTGTGGACAACATCTACCTTCTTTACTACATTTTTAAGAGCATCATAATTTAGGCGTGATACTGTTGCAGATTAATGTAATGAGCTATTTTAAAACTTTAGCAATTTGTCACAGGTTTTTAAATACAGCATTCTGAATTGCCCATGGGAAAGGTGTTTAATTGACATATGCAGGTTTAGGTGATTCTATTTGATAATACAAGGGACTATGCTCACAGATTCAATCTAACATAAAAAATTAACCCTGTGCATTTCAAGCGTTCCTTGAAACAATAATACCTGATTAGCCTATCCATTTCTAATATTTGGTTTGAATTAGGAAAAAAAATGTTCAATGCCATATCATTATCCGGCGATAGTTCTCTAAGATTTTAAATATTCCTCTTTGTAGACAAGGGAATATAAGTACTTAATCACTGTGATTGAAAAGTCTTTGCACAGTTCCCTGGCAAAGGCAGTGATATCACAAATACATAAAGATTGATGCATTCCAGTGTGGATTCAGATCACTTAAAACGTAGATTTGGAGGGGTAGAATAAAATAAACCATATGGCATTTAGAAAAATAATAAATTGCTTTAAACTGTCTGCCTATTGTGTATTGTTTTTCCTATCCCATGTTTGAATTATAAACATTCTTTTAGTATTTGAGGTGGGAAATAATCTCATCATTTGGGATTTATATTCAAATGAATGTATGTATATATATAAAGATGATAAGCTCCTAATAAGTGCCCCAGGTTTTCTTATTTCAATACTCAGTGGAAAATTTCTTTGATGATAAATTTAAAATTTATCCATATTAAACCATTTTACCTGTTAATCATCTTGAATTTTTCCAAATTACAACAAAAATTTCAGACATCTTAATGCTTTTAATTTTAATATGTGTGTATGTGTATATATATTTGTGTGTACATATATGTGTGTATATATGTGTGTATACATGTATATATGTGTGTGTGTGTATATACACACACACACACACACATATATATATGCTGGTGTGTGTGTGTATATATTCTGTCATTAGCCCTAACTGCCCTGTGTAGTAGAGCAACTAGATGAGTGTTATGCCATTTGACAACATACATATATATAAAAGTTAAATATAGACTAATTCTTCAAGGCCTGAAATCCTGGCTCTACCACTTAACTAGGTAGGTGAACTAGATATATGCTTCACTAAATTTAAGACTCACAGATATTCAAGGAATTGAGACTAGATCCAGAATTTTCACTATGTTCAATGCTCCAAGTATTAAAGGAGCTCAAAGAGGACATTGCTCTGAAGATAGCCAATTAAAATTGCTAAATCTGCATTCATTCCTCAAGCTAATCATTTGACAGATTATTAATATGTGCTTACTATATACTAGGCATTGTTAGGAGCTGAATAAGCAAAACAGAATCCCTGTCCTCAGGAGGATGCAGTTTAGTAACACATGTAGTTAACAAGCAACTACAAAATGTGAAGTATTTCCATGCAGAAACAGGATATTGTCAGAGGAGGAGAGTGGGACTAATTAGATAGGGAAGTCAAAGAAAGTGTCCCCAAGATAGAGATAGTTGAACTGAATCCTTATTTGTGAGAAGAATAAGAGCCTAGGAAAAGCTGGTACAAAAGCCTTAAGACAAAAAAGAGATTTGTGTAACCACCATAGTAAATTATCTTCTGTCATGGGAATCAGAGCCCTTTGTGCTAAAAAGTATGTTATTTCCTGAAGTTCTCACAGTATGATTTGCTCTTTAGAGTTAAGGTGACACATCATCTAGTAAACACTTTGTAGAAACCCGTGGAAATCCTTATAGCTATTTTCACAGTGTTTAGGGTTCAGGCATGTCTTCTACACGAGTCTGTAGTACACCCTACTGTAGTTAGGAAGTACTGATTTTTAAAGTGTTTTCCTGGAAGTTCACATTGTGAACATGACACTACTGAACACTGAAAATATTTTGTCTTGCAAATACCTCCTAGATTTTAATTGTAGCTTCTGGGAAGTATAGCATACCAAACTATATCAGACAACAACTAGTCAAATGTTAATTAATTTTCACAGTCATTTTATTTTTAGAGACTTGGTCTTGCTTTATTGTCCAGACTGGAGTGCAGTGGCTTTTCACAGGCATACTGTAGTGCATTACTGCCTTGAACTCAAGACTTCATGTGATTCTCCTGCCTCAGGCTTCTGAGTAACTGGGAATGCAGGCATGTGCCACTGTGACCGCCAATATAGCCATTTTAATGACTGCTGTAAGCTTCTGTGGAAAGTAAATTCTCTCTATTTGATCTCATCATTGAATTCCTCCCACTCCTGGCAGGGAGGAAGAGGTTGAATTGGATGGGTCAGATTTGAGGTTTAACTCTTTGCTGCTGGGTGGAGTAAAAGTGAGTGAGTGAGGCTCTTGTTGGAGGATTCCCTAAAGGACCAGTGATAATGAGGTGGTGAGATGCTCTCTATGCAGTTCAGGCCTCCTAGCTTTGCCTCTGAGGATGTGCTTTCTCACATACAGTGGCTGACCAAAGATCACTCTCCTGGCCTGAGTAGGCCTGGGGCAGGTTGGTCTAATTCAACTCAAAATTAGGCCCTGCTAGTATAACTGACTCACTTTCCTAACTAAAATAGGGACAAGGAGCCCTCCTTATTGTCTGTTCTAGTTTGTGAATTTTCACTATGGAGTTTCAGGCCAAAGTCATAGCTACTAACAAAGTACAATGGTGCCTTCCTTTACTTTTGTGTGTACGTTTCCTTGGAGACCTTGGAGGAGAGTGGGACTAATTAGACAGGGAAGTCAAGGAAAGTATCACCAAGATAGAGATATTTGAACTGAGTCCTTCTCTTTGTGAGAAGGATAAGAGCCTAGGAAAAGCTGGTACAAAAGCCTGGAGGAGGACTGGCTAAGCCAAGGAGGGACTTGGGTATTCCTAGTTTTTCTGTCTAAATAATGGAAGTCCTCTAAAAAGCCCCAGATTAACTTTAGGACAAGGTAAATTTAACTACATGCGCATGCATACATGCACAAGGCAAACACACACATGCAACAGAAAAGGTAGTAATAGGTATAAGAAATATCCTTCTAAGAAATAATGTTTAATTTGTCCTCTCCATTGTAATACAGAGCAAAAACTTAATGATACAATTTTTTTTTTTAAAGCCATACAAAAAGAGATGCAGTAAATAACTCTTCTGTTGACTACTGATGTTGAGTATAATTCCTGGATTTAAAATTTCATTTTGTGGCCTTATTTAGTCACGTTGGTTTTCTTCCTTTCTTTCTTTCTGGAATTTCCAATGGAAAATGTGAGACTGATACAAGTACTAACATTTACTGAGTCCTTATGTTGTGTCAGGTAGATTTCTAGGCATTATTTCTATATTATTTAATCCTCAAAATAATATAATAAAGTAGGGATAATTTTTATCCTTATTTCTGCAGATGAGGTAACTGAAGCACACATCTAGTACCCATACAAGTTAAGTGGGAGCCAGGATTTGTGACTTTGAAGAAATACTTCACCCTTAGTTGTAGTCCTAATTACAGGGTAATTAAGGTATACCACCTTTAATGATAACTGCTTTTGTAGAAGCAGGGGAAAACTTATTAGTGAAAAAAAACGTGTCTAAAAGAGAAAGCAAAGAACCTTTATAATTTAGACAGAACACTGGGACTAATAGAGTCAGATTAGCTCTCTGTAAGTATGAGATTATGTGAAGCAAAGTGAAAACAGGAACTGAGGAGCAAAAGTCAAAAAAAGTTGTTTCAAAGAGTTGGAAGACAGTGGCTAAAACAAATATGAAATCAAGGTAAATCCTCTGGAAGTTCATTACAGTCATATTTGAGGCTTGGATATTAACATTCTTGATTTTATTGAGGCTGAGGGGTGGACATTAAGGTTCTTTCCAGCCCAATATTTTTTTCTTCATTGGCTTAATTGAGGTAAAATATAGACATGGTAAAACCCATCAATTTCAAGTGTACAATTTGAGTTTTTTTTTTTTTTTTTTAAACAACTATATGCAGTGGTGTAACTGTTACTGGGAGGGTCCTTGCTCCCAGAGCTCCCAAGATGGTGGTGGGCCGCTTCCAAAATGGTGGCGGGCCACTTCCAAGATGGTGGTAAACCTTGTTTTCTCTGACCTGAGGTTCTTGGCCTCACGGATTCCAAGGAATGGAATCTTGGTCCATGCAGTGAGTGTTATAGCTCTATCAGAAGCTGTGGGTCACAGAAGAGAACCGATCGGGAATGACGATGGGTGCCTCACTGGACCAGGAGCACAGCAGACACCCTGCTGGATCTGGAGGGATGGAGGGATGGAAGTCAGTGGCGAGTCTGCAACAGCAGCAAACAGCAGCGGTGGACAGCAAGTGAAAGCTCAGCTGGAGACGTAACAAACATGGACCAGAAGAGTGCAGTTGCAAGATTTAATAGGGTGAAATAGAGTGAAAACAGAACTCCCATACTAAGGGAGGGGACCCAAACGGGGTTGCTGTTGCTGGCTGCAATGCCTGGGTTTACTTCCGTATCCTTGTCCCTCCCACTGTGCTCTCAGGCAGTAGATGATTGGCTATTTCTTTACCTCCTGTTTTTGCCTAATTAGCATTTTAGTGTGCTCTCCTTAGTATCTGACTGGTCGGGTGTGAGCTAAGTTTCAAACCCGGTGATTAAAGGTGGAAGCGGTCACTTTCCCAGCTAGGCTTAGGGATTCTTAGCTAGGAAATCCAGCTAGTCCTTAGCTAGGAAATCCAGCTAGTCCTGTCTCTCATAACCACCACTGCAATCATGATTTAGAACATTTTTATCACCCCAAGTGTTCTCTCCTGTCTCTTTGCAGTGTCATGTCCTGAATCCCATTTCTTAGAAATCACTGGTTTGCTTTCTATCAGTAGATATTTTTTAATTTAAAAAAGATAATATGAATGGAGATATACATTTTGCAGATTTTGTATGTTCTTTCTTCCACTTAGAACAAAATTTTTAAAATTTACCTGTGTTATGTCTGTCAGTAGTTCATTCATTGCCCACCTCCCTTTTTGCATGAGTATATCACAATTTGTGTATACATTCATTAGTTGATGGACATTTGGATTGTTTCCAGTTTTCCCCATGAAAAATAAAGCTTTTATGAAAGTTCAAGTACAGCTCTTTGTGAGGATATATGCTTTTGTTTCTCTTGGCTAAATACTTGGGAATAGAAGTTCAAGATTCTATGATAAGAATATGTTTAACTGTACAGGAGACTGACAAACTGTTTTCTAAAGTGATCATACCATTTTGCATCACTAACAGCAATATATGACAGTTTCAGTTGTTGTACTCCTCTCCAACACTTGATATTGTCAGATTTTCAGTCATTTTAATTTTAGCCATTCTCACGAGTGTGTAGTCATTACTCACTGATCACTAGTTATCTTGTATATCTTTCTATAAGCTTATTAGCCATTTCTATATCTTCTCTGATCAAGTCTCTTCAAATCTTTTGTCTATTTTTAAAAACTGAATTATTTACAGCTTACCGTTGAACTGTAAGAAATCTTCATTCATTCTGAAAATTACACCTTTATTAATTACACATATGATTATATATATTTGTATTATATGAAAATATGTAATATTTGTTCATATATTTAGCAAATATTTTTCTTTTCACTTTCATAATAGTATCTTTTGAGAAACATTTTCAATTCTGATGAAGGCTAATTTGGCAACTTTTAAAAATGAATCTTACTTGTTTTTCATAGCTCAGAAATTTGTACCTAACTCAAGATTATGATATATTTTTTCATTGTTTCTTCTCGAAGTTTAAGTCTGTGATCCTTAGAAAGGTGATTTTATTTTATTATTTTTATTTTTTTGAGATGGAGTCTCACTCTGTCACCTAGACTGGAGTGCTGTGGCATGATCTTGGCTCACTGCAACCTCTCCCTCCAGGTTCAACCGATTCTCCAGCCTCAGCCTCTGGAGTAGCTGGGATTACAGGCACGCACCACCATGTCAGGCTGATTTTTAAAAAATTTATGGTTAGAGACGAGGTTTCACCATGTTGGCCAGGCTGGCCTCGAACTCCTGACCTCAAGTGATCCACCTGTGTCAGCCTTCCAAAGTACTGGGATTACAGGTGTGAGGTACTGTGGTACCTACCTGGTGAAAGGTAATTTTAAAATACGATATGAGGTAAAGCTTGAGGTTTATCTTAAAAATACTGATATTAATTGTTCTACTACCAGTATTTGAAAAGACTGTTTCCCGTTGTATTATATTTATACTTTTGCTGTAAATCAGTTGAATACATATGTGTAAGTCTATTTTTGGATTTGCTATCTTGTTCTAAAGGTCTATATGTGTATGCGTATTCTAATACCCCACTGTCTTGATTATTATAGTTTTATATTAGGAATTGAAATCAAATAGTGTAAATTCTCTTTGTTTTTCTTTTTTAAAAATTGGTTTGCTATTCTATGCCTTTTGCATCTATGTATCAATGTTATAATCCATTTGTCAATTTTTACAAAAAAAAAAAAAAACACCTGCTCTGATTTTAATTGGTATTGCAATGAATCTATAGATCAGTTTGGAGAGAATTGACATCTTAAGGTCCAGTCTTCCACATCTATGAAAATTATTTTTCCACTATTTAGATGTTTTAAAATTTATCTCCACAAGGTTTTAAATTTTCACCATGTAGGTATTCCATATATTTTGTTAAATTTATCTTTATTTCATATTTTTGATGGTCTTGTGAGTGCAATTATTTAAAAAATAACCAATTCTAGTTTGGTAATGGAAAAACTTATTTTTGTATGTTCACTATGTGTCCAGCAATCTGTATTAACTCATATTTTTTCAGCTGATTTTTGGTAGACTCCTTAGGCCTTTCAACTTAATCATATTATTTACAAATGAAGATAGTTTTATTACTTCCTTTCCAATATGCATGATGTTTAATTCTTCTTCCTACTTTATGCTGCTGGTTAGGTCTTCCAGTACAATGTTGAATTGTACTGGAAAGTGATAAACTAAGACATCCTTGTCTTTTTTCCCATCATAGACAGAAATAATTACATTTTTTACCATTAAGTATGATGTACTAATATAGGTAAATCTAGAAAACATGAGTGATATAAGCTAGTTGTAGAATAGTGTGATATGACACAATAAAATAATATAAAATATATGAACATTAATACATACTGTATGTTTTTGTAGGTAGAAACATATATGCAATGTGAATAAAAATATACATAGGAATAATAAATACTGAGGTAGTGTTTATCTCTGGAAAGCAAGGAGGAGATGGAGAAGAATGAATTGAAGGAAAATTTATAAGTCTTCAGTTGTATTTGTATGGTTTTATTACCCAAAGCAAAACTGAAAGAAAAAGTATCCGTAGTATTAATGAAAGTGGAGAAAATAGGAACCGTATTATTAGCATCCTGAGAAATGTAAGCATAAAGAAACTGCAGTGAATATTGTATATATTTTTGTTAGTTAGTAATGAGAATAAGGTTGGTTAATATGTTAGCATAAGAATATGAATAGTATTAAAACCAAATAGAATAATTTAGATTTGATAGTATAGGCAAAAGGGAGTCATTGTAGTTTCTTGATGTGTTACTATGTTTATATTCTAGTAAGTCACCATCAAATGGATTGTTTCGTCTTGATTATAAAATCTTTGTCCAAACCAGGGAATTTGATCTTCTTAGAGGGACTAACCAAACAGGTAACATAAATGTATAAAACTGGCATTCTATTTAGAAATTTAAATTTTAAAAGTTTGAATTTCACTTTTTGTTACTAATTATAAAAATTTTTAACTTTTAGGGTACTGTTATGATGGTGGCCTCAATAAAGCAATAATATCTGAATCAGAAAATTAAATTTCTATATTCTAGATAACCATGGATGAATTTCCTTATTATTCATAAATTTATAGTCTTCCACTATTAAAGATTTATAATCTTAGGGAACATACAATGACTCATGTAGTTTATGAATATAATTTCAGTAATATGAGTACTGTGGCATAACATAGAAATATTTCCATTGGTATGACCATACATTGAAGGTTTATTTGTATAATTTTTGCCTAATTCACAGGAAATGTGATATTTAAATACATATTAATCTTCTAAATTTTTATTTTGATATT
>NW_012105364.1:8329934-8336791 GCF_000951045.1 Mandrillus leucophaeus
CCTGACGACAGGAGCCGTGTCCTGGTTTCTTCCACTATATCTGGCACATAGCAAAGACTGAAAAATGTTGAATAAATGACATGAAGATCATTGAATGTATACAGATAAGAATCAAACTCAACAGAATGAAAAATAGCATTGCCAGAGAAATGATCTTTTTTTCCATTAAATTGTAGAGAATCCTAACATGTATATTCTAAATCAACAGTTCTCAAACATTTTCATCCTAGCAAACCTTTATACTGAAAAATTATTAAGGATTCCAAGAAGTTCTTATGTGCATTGTCATTATTTATATTAGACATTAAAAGTGAGAAACATTAAAAATGTGTTTAATTCATTTTAAAATAATAAGTTACATTCTAAAAACAACAATAATACATCAATTACATGTTAACAATAAATCATTACATGTTAATAAATAAATTACACACTTTAATGAAAATAGCCATTGCAAAGAATAAAAAATTGTGAGAAGAGTGATACTGCTTGACAAATTTACAAATCCCTTTAATGTCTGGATTACTAGAAGACAGCTTGCATTCTTATATCTTCTACTGAATTCAATCTGTTGCCATGTTAAGTTCTGGGTGAGTAATATAAAGAAATCTGGTCTGACACATATCTAGTTGTAAAATAAGAGTATTTTCATACCATTTTCAGATAATCTTTGGTATTACACCAAAATCTGACAAATACTGTTTGATAAAGATTAATTTCAGTTTTCTGACACTGCTCAATAAATTTAAAGTTCATTGGTCTATGTTGTGCTTTAAATAGATATTTTAATCATAGAAGCTTTGAAATGTTTACAAAATATTTGTTCACTGAGTTATATATCTCTTTTAAATGTTGGAACATTTTATTGTATAATAACAAAACATTACGCTAGTTGATATCACCACCAATGTAATCAGAAAAGTCTGATCGGAAAACCTGGACTTGATCTGAGAAGTATGCAAGTTTTCCAAAATATTAATTTTTATGTAAAGGCCCAAATTTTATCATTGGCAAAAAAATTCTGTCAGTTTTTCTTGAGCTAACAGTTTGACTTTATTCATTTTTAAGAAAAATCTTTGAAACACCCAAGTCTTAATAACCATGGTTTATATGTCAGTAGTTTTTTCAAGAAAAAACATGCCATTTAAAAGATGGCTAATTCAGATCACAACTCAATCATACAAGTGCTCCCCCGACCCCTGCTGAGTCAACCATCGTGCTTTGGTCTGGAACAGAAGTGCTGTAGTTTTACATTTCACTGTATGGTATACTAAGTTCTTTTACTCACACATCAAGGTTTTAATCAATAAATTTTACTTCATCATCTTGGCCATTCTTAAGTGAAACTAGCAATTGTTTTTTCCATTGCAAGTGTTTAGCAGTGAGGAATATAATGACTACTAGTATAGTTTGGCACCACTGTCTGCTCCATTGTAAAATATCAGTGATTTTACCATTGTTGCTTTTTCTTTTTCTTATTTTTTTTTTTTTTTTTACCATAAGTGCAAATGTCAACATGATGGAAGAGGCAAATACAATTTTAATATTGCTATGAAAATGTTTTTCACCTGGCAGATAACTGGTCTTGGGGCCCCCCCAGGGATCTGTGGACTGCATTGAGAGCCAGTATTCTAAATAATTTCTCTCCATAAGTACTATTGTATGAAGTAAGAAGAAACAGACTATTATAAAAACATGTAGGCAAGGTATACTGTTAAGAGAAGCAACTCAAATATTACTTTGAAAAATTTAATACTTCCACTTGGTGTAATTTTTTACAAGTAATACTAATTTTTTAAAAGTTAACACCAAAATAGAGAAAATGTTATGTTTAGCAATGGCTATGTTTCTGTTCCATTTTTACTCCAGATGCATATTCTTTTTATTCATATTTTATTGCTATAGGATTGTGATTGAAATCTAATTTAGTATAGTTTAAGAAACTTGTCTAAAGGGTCAGCATAGGGTATGATATGAAAAGTTAATCATTTTAATAGCGCATCCACTGAAAATCAATCTGTGTTCCTGAGACATTACCTTATACATGTCTTCAAATATTTAAAAATGAATGGTGGGGATTTCATTGGATCTGTATTATAGCACATTAAACTATACTACCTCTACATGGGAACATGACTTTTTAAACTGCCAATCAGTTGCATCCTTTTACTGAAATCGTACTACATATGTCCTAGGCTCCGTTATGCACTAGTCTACTTTTCAGATATGAAAGGCTTTATGCTTTATTTTTGAAAGCATACTTTCATTTAGTATATACCATACAATGAGTTGAAGGCATTAGGGGAGGTACCAAGTGGTTGAGGTGAGTTTGGACTCCATTCCTTGCAGTCTCCAGTGCATAAATATGATTTCAACAAATTTGTGTTGAATACCTACTATATGACAGACAGCGGGTCAGCCTCTGTTTTCGGGGGTGGGGTGGGAATGAAGATATGTAAGATAGACTCCCTTCCCCCAGAAAGCTTGAAATCTAAAGGAAAGCCAGTCTTGCAAATAGGCAACTATTAAAATATATCAGAATTAACTAGTGACTAGAATTAGTAATTAGTGACTAGAATTAGGTATACACACATGATGGTTTTATGGGAGTCTAATGGAAGGAATGATGTGTTCTGACTGAGAAACTTAGAGAAAGAGGAAGGAGTATTTTTTCAGGTCTTACGGGAGTAAGTGACATTTTGCTGCCTGGGGACTTGATTTGTGGGTTATATTCCAGGCAGAAGGCAGGTTAAGAGTCTGGGCACTGGCTGGGCGCATTGGTTCACGCCTGTAATCCCAGCACTTTGGGAGGCCGAGGCGGGCAGATCACAAGGTCAGGAGATCGAGACCACGGTGAAACCCCGCCTCTACGTGGTGGCGGGCGCCTGTAGTCCCAGCTACTCGGGAGGCTGAGGCAGGAGAATGGCAGGAACCCGGGAGGCGGAGCTTGCAGTGAGCTGAGATCGCGCCACTGCACTCCAGCCAGGGGGAGAGAGCGAGACTCCGTTTCCAAAAAAAAAAAAGAGTCTGGGCACTGAGGGTAAAATATTTGGCATTGTTGATTAATGGTGAGTTGGTCACAATGCACAGTAGGAGAGGTGGCTGTGAGAAGTGGTAAGTGTGGTGGGGTGGGGGCTGTGAGGTTAATCCTTGAAATGCTTACCCAGATCTTTTTTTAAAGTCCAAAATTAAAGGAAATAGGATACTGTTATAGGACTGTTTTGCAGTCCTAAAACTTGCCTTCAAGCTGCCTTTTCCCTTGCCTTTTCAGTCTCTCTGGTGGTATACAGCTTTTTGAGCATAGCCAGTATGGCTTTCTACCTATATAAAGTTAAAAAATGTGGGAATAAGGTTTAAACATTGGCCCAATTTTGTTACAAAATTTTAATTTAATTACTGCAGCAATCATAATAGTAATACAGCTGGCCCTGGAACAACACAGATTTGAACTGTATGGGTCACTTACAAATGGATTTTTTTTGTTTATTTTGCCTAAATGCAGATGGAAAATACAGGGTTTGCAGGTATGGAACGCGCCTGTGCTGAAGGCCAGCTTTTCCTATGGGCGGCTTTGCAGGGCCAAGTGTGGAAGTTTAGTATCTCGGATTTTGGTGTGGGAGGTGGGTGTCCTGGAACCAATTCCAAGCTTATACAGAGGGATGACTGTAATGGATATGTTGTCTCATTTAATCCTCTTCCTCATCACTCTCTGAAGGTGGCACTCTTGGAATCCCCATTTTACAGATAAGAACGTAGTCTTTTAAAAGTAGGTGACAGCATTGGGATTTGCATCCACTCTTAAACATCATGCTGTACTGCTTCCCACAATCTTGTGAAAGTGGCTCCTATTATTTCCATTTTACAAAGAAGGAAATGAAGGCTTAGGGAGATTAAAAATAATTTCCCCTTATTATTATACTGTCATAAATAATAAAGCTAGGATTTTGGCCTCTATTCGTGGTGCTCCTCAGAACTTTTGTTCTTGTCATGGCATCATGCTGTCAGCTCATGTTAGACCAGTCTTCCTGAGGACATTTCAGTTCTTCTCCTACATTCAGGACCAGAGTTGCAAGGGAAAATCCTGGCCTGTTCCCAGAGTAAGCAGAGAGGACAGCAATTGATGCTTACAAAATTCTCTACCCTTGCAGACATATCATGTGCGTCTCTGAATTAAGAAAAGCTATTGTGTGACAGTCCTCCCAATGGAAAACCAAATGCTTGCAGAATGAGATGATTCCTTTCCTCTGTTTGAAAACAGAGTTTTATTTTTGGTGGTGGTAGTTTTCTGCAGGTAAGTGAGGTTAGTGATTTCTGCGGATTGGAAACAACCTCATTAGAATCAACTCAGGAACACTGAACACACGCAGATTTATGGAATTCCAATTCAGTGTATTCCGAGTACTGCCAGTAATCTATTTTCTAAAAGCTTTTTGGTGGAGTCAGACCAGAAGAGTGTCATGTTGAAAGCCTACTCTCTGTAACCACATCTCACTGGTTTTATTCACAGCCATATAAGCAAGTATTAGTTTTATACTTACAATCATTTTCTATAGAGAGGACAGTTAATTGCCCATATTGATTTTATTTATCACTAATTCTTAAGTTCCCCCACTTTCAACTTCCCATTTTCATAGTAATATCCATTTTAGATAGGAAGATGTATTTTGGGTTATTCTGTTATTAACATCTTATGTGGTTTACAGCAGGAAGATGTTCGAGTTTCTCTGTTGGGAAATGTCTATCCTTCAGTATTTTCTTGAAATTCTACATTACCACTTATTATGGTGGGTTGACAAACATACCTGAATAACGTGAAACTTTAAGAGAAGAATCTGCTACCAAAACCACCTGTGGAAAGAGAAATCTTTCAGCATGCTTTCATGGCCTTTCAAATCAAGAATTGCTGAGTTCATGTCAGAAATGATAGAGTTTTCTTTCCAAAGCCGTGAAACTGAGGTCAACAGTATAAATGATTTGTTCAAGGTCAGGGAAGGAGTGCTTACTTGAGTCTCAATCTGTGACTTGGGACCACCTTTTATGTCAGTTATCAGCACAGATTTCCCTGTTTAGCAGAAAAAGCTCAGCGTAAGAAAGATTTTATTTGAATTATGCATAAAGTACCATTTTAGTCAAGACTTTAAAAAATGCCACTGATCCTTTTCATACCCGTCCTGAAAAGGTTCTTATTTTCTGTCTTTGGACTGTTTGTACAAACTAATTCAATTTGACTTGATACAAGTTATATCCTAGTGAATAAAAAATTGCCCCATGTTAATCATCAGAGGTGATATTAGCTTGTGGCATATTGTTCAATAGAGTACCTACTGTGATTGATATCAACTTGAGTCTTCAGAAGCATTTTTATTGTTCAAGAGCTAGGTAAGCAGTATGTTAATTGTGTGACTGGTTGCTTTTATCATTCTCAACATTGCCTGGCATTTATTTATGTGAAAAATGTATTGTTTGGAAAAGTCCTTGCGATCTCTCAGGACAATACTATATCAATTATATAGACCATTGTAGTTATTGATACAGTCATGTGTCACTGAACATTGGGGGCATGTTCTGAGAAATGTGTTCTTAGGTGATTTTGTCATTGTGCAAACATTATAGAAGTATTTACACAAACCTAGACAGTATAGCCTGCTACACAGCTAGGCTACATGGTATATATTGCTCCTAGGTTGTAAACCTGTATAGCATGTTACTGTACTAAACACTGTAGGCAATATTATCACAATAGTATTTGTGTATCCAAGCCTATCTAAACATAGAAAATTACAGTAAAAAATCAGTATTACAATCTAACGTATATGTAATCTGTCATTGACCGAAATGTGTGTGGTGCATGACTGTAATTTATAGCTGATGTTACATTAGAGTTATAAACAATCATTAGTAATAACTGAAAATAATTATACAAAGGGGTCGTGGGAGGATCACCACCAATCTCAAAAAGGAATAATGAGAGAAGATTGCATTAGGACAACTGAGAACAATGATTTAAATTTCCTGGAAAGAACTGATCTAAAACACTGCTATTAAATATTAGGTAACTAAACATAACACCATAGTCTTATAAGAGATGTAAGATGCTAAGAAGTGAATATTACATATTTATTTACACTCTACTAATATAAACTATGTTTTGTGTGTGGGGTGTGTGTGTGTGCAAACACAATTTTGAGTAACTTTGGATGGAATCTCAAGGTGATTCACTCTAATTCCCAGTTACTGCTCCTGTTCTTGCTGCTACTTTATTAGAACTTTTGTCATCAGATTAGAATGGGAAAAGAGAATCTATCTTTTCTTCCATTAGAATTGATTTAAAAAGACCTTATTTCGGCTTGAAAAGGATGTTGCCAAAATATGCCTTGTGAAAGAATTAGATAATAATAATTAGTCCTTTTAAATGTATTGGTTGATATGAGGATGTCTGCATCATTCTTTCTCTTCTTTAATAAACTATTTGGAAAACTGCCCTATACTACAGCCACACCGCCCATTTCCCTCTTCAGCCTTCTGGGATCTGGTTCCTTCTCCTTTTCTTCCTCCCAGTACCACCGTTTCCTTCAGATCTGATTTGCAGACTGCTAAAGGCTCTGAACATTTATGTTACTCATCCTACTTTATCTCGTTGAAGCATCTGAGACACTTTACCTTCTTGGAGTTTTTCATCAACATCTGTGGATCGCTCCCTCTTCTCCTTCCTTCCTCCCCTGCTCTTCTTCCCCTTCTCCTTTTTTTCCTTCTTTTCCTTCTCCTCATCCAGTAGTTAAATATTTATAGTCTATCCACCACTTATGCTCTCCTCAACATAGAGTTTCCCAGGGCTCTATGCTGGTTCCTCTGTTCTT
>NW_012105364.1:8338101-8338679 GCF_000951045.1 Mandrillus leucophaeus
TACAATGAGTTGAAGGCATTAGGGGAGGTACCAAGTGGTTGAGGTGAGTTTGGACTCCATTCCTTGCAGTCTCCAGTGCATAAATATGATTTCAATAAATTTGTGTTGAATACCTACTATATGACAGACAGCGGGTCAGCCTCTGTTTTCGGGGGTGGGGTGGGAATGAAGATATGTAAGATAGACTCCCTTCCCCCAGAAAGCTTGAAATCTAAAGGAAAGCCAGTCTTGCAAATAGGCAACTATTAAAATATATCAGAATTAACTAGTGACTAGAATTAGTAATTAGTGACTAGAATTAGGTATACACACATGATGGTTTTATGGGAGTCTAATGGAAGGAATGATGTGTTCTGACTGAGAAACTTAGAGAAAGAGGAAGGAGTATTTTTTCAGGTCTTACGGGAGTAAGTGACATTTTGCTGCCTGGGGACTTGATTTGTGGGTTATATTCCAGGCAGAAGGCAGGTTAAGAGTCTGGGCACTGGCTGGGCGCATTGGTTCACGCCTGTAATCCCAGCACTTTGGGAGGCCGAGGCGGGCAGATCACAAGGTCAGGAGATCGAGACCACGGTGAA
>NW_012105364.1:8339265-8346080 GCF_000951045.1 Mandrillus leucophaeus
AGTTACTGCTCCTGTTCTTGCTGCTACTTTATTAGAACTTTTGTCATCAGATTAGAATGGGAAAAGAGAATCTATCTTTTCTTCCATTAGAATTGATTTAAAAAGACCTTATTTCGGCTTGAAAAGGATGTTGCCAAAATATGCCTTGTGAAAGAATTAGATAATAATAATTAGTCCTTTTAAATGTAGTGGTTGATATGAGGATGTCTGCATCATTCTTTCTCTTCTTTAAGAAACTATTTGGAAAACTGCCCTATACTACAGCCACACCGCCCATTTCCCTCTTCAGCCTTCTGGGATCTGGTTCCTTCTCCTTTTCTTCCTCCCAGTACCACCGTTTCCTTCAGATCTGATTTGCAGACTGCTAAAGGCTCTGAACATTTATGTTACTCATCCTACTTTATCTCGTTGAAGCATCTGAGACACTTTACCTTCTTGGAGTTTTTCATCAACATCTGTGGATCGCTCCCTCTTCTCCTTCCTTCCTCCCCTGCTCTTCTTCCCCTTCTCCTTTTTTTCCTTCTTTTCCTTCTCCTCATCCAGTAGTTAAATATTTATAGTCTATCCACCACTTATGCTCTCCTCAACATAGAGTTTCCCAGGGCTCTATGCTGGTTCCTCTGTTCTTGCTGCATCCCCCAACCACCCACCTCACCCCTCCACTTGTAATCTTGACCACTCCTATGGCTTCAGCCTTCTCTTCTATACGGATGATTCTCATATATCTGGAAAGATTCAGATATCTTTATAGTGAAATATCTGGAAAGATCTACACCTTTCAGTTCTCCAACTGTATCCTTCACTAATCCACTTGGATGTTGAACTCATCAAGTTCAAAATTAGGTGGATCAATTCTCACTTCACACCTGTTTCTCCTCATGAGTTTCTCATCTTAGTGAGTTAAACGGCATCCAACCTGGTCCTCCAAGTCAGCAAACTAGAACCAGTTTAAACTACTAAACTTGTTTTCAGTATTTCACCGGCAATGAAATATATTGCAAACCTGTTCTTCCCGACTAGATTGCTCCTGTCTTAATTATTTCAATAACATTTAATTCCCTTCTCTCTAGTGGGCTACGTGCAGCAGCCAGAGGGCTTGTTTTCAAAACACTTCTATCATCATACTTTCCTCTTGCTTAAGGTCATGAAATGGCTCCCTGCAGCTTTCAGCATCCCGCTTCAACTCCTTGGCTTGGCACATCATTCCTGTCCTGGAAAGGTTCTTATTTTCTGTCTTTGTACTGTATGTATCCTTTTCTCTGGCTATGCTGGACTCATGATTCTGGAAATGGGTCATGATCACCTTTGTGATAGCATATATGTTGTTCCTTTTCCTAGATAATTCTCTCTTCTGTCTATGACATGTCACCTTTTACTCTTTATCTTTCAAAACTCGGGTCAAAAGTCACCTCTAGAAAGGCTTCTCTGGCTTGAGATCACCCTCATTAGTGTTAGTCTGATTTCCATGCTCCACCTACATGCTCCTTTATCAGTAGGTAGCACTTACCATACTGTAATTGAATTGCAAATTTATTTGTCTGCCTCAACCGTAGACTACAGCTTTTCGAGGGTAGGAGTCATGACTTACTTGACCTTACATTCTCAGGACTTAGTTTAGTGCATAGCTAAGAGGTGTTCAATAGATGTTTGCTGAATGAATGAAAAACTTAATGGGCATTTGAAATGGCTTTTTGTAAGTCTGGACTTCGCTTAGGAAGGGAATGGAAAAATTACATACTAGTGAATTTTCAGTCTAGTATTAAATTTAATACCATGAGAGAGGTTGTAACCACCCAGCAGGTTCACCTTGCTGGCTGCCTAGACAGAGCCAATTTATCAAGACGGGGGAATTACGATAGAGAAAGTGTAATTAAAGAGTAAATTCATGAAGAGCTGGCTGTGTGGGAGACTGGAGTTTTATTACCACCCAAATCAGTCTCTCTGAGCATTCGGGGATCAGAGTTTTTAAGGATAATTTGGTGGGTGGGGGGTGCCAGTAAATTGGAAGTGCTGATTGGTCAAGTCAGAGATGAAATCATAGGGAGTTGAAGCTGTCTTCTTGCACTGAGTCAATTCCTTGGTGGAGACCACAAGATCAGATGAACCAGCTTATCCATCTTGGTTGGTGCCAGCTGATCCATGAAGTACAGGGTCTGGAAAATGTCTGCAGCACTGGTCTTAGGCTTTGCAATAGTGATGTTACCCTCAGGAGCAATCTGGGGAGGGTCAGAATCTTGTAGTTTCCAGCTACATGATTCCTAAACCATAATTTCTATCTTGTGGCTAATTTGTTAGTCCCACAAAGGCAGTCTAGTCCCCAGGCAGGAAGGAGGTTTGTTTTGGGAAAGGGCTATTGTCATCTTTGATTTAAACTATAAACAAAGTTCTTCCCGAAGGAACAGGACCACTTGAAAGTTAGAAGCAAGATGGAGTTGGTTAGGTCAGATCTCTTTCACTGTCTCAGTTATAATTTTGCAATAGTGGTTTTAAGGTTATTATTTGGGGGAGGATGAGAAAGACTATATTTTATTGAAATGGTACCAAGTTGAGAGATGATTTTGAATCTCTAGAAACTCAACAGTATTACTGTGATGCCAACAACATTGACTTAAATATTTTCCAATAAGATGAATCTTTGGATATTTACAAACATAAGCATATTTGGTTTCATATGAAAAAGCTATTTACAGTAGTACTGACTGTACTTTTCCATTTCTATTAAGATATCTTGGCATCATGTAGCCTCAGAGGAAATACAGTAGCAAAGGTTAGAAATATTTAAAGCACTTTTTTCCCTAAATGTAAGGAGAGGGACACAAAAACATCCAGTTTGCAGTTATAAACTCATAACATTGACACACATAATTAATGAAAAACCTTGTCCAAATTACAGGATGGGCTGAGTATATCAAGCATGACAAATGGAAATGCTTTTGCTTGGTTCAGCAGATTGTGTTTACTTATGCTCTCCTCAACATAGAGTTTCCCAGGGCTCTATGCTGGTTCCTCTGTTCTTGCTGCATCCCCCAACCACCCACCTCACCCCTCCACTTGTAATCTTGACCACTCCTATGGCTTCAGCCTTCTCTTCTATACAGATGATTCTCATATATCTGGAAAGATTCAGATATCTTTGTAGTGAAATATCTGGAAAGATCTACACCTTTCAGTTCTCCAACTGTATCCTTCACTAATCCACTTGGATGTTGAACTCATCAAGTTCAAAATTAGGTGGATCAATTCTCACTTCACACCTGTTTCTCCTCATGAGTTTCTCATCTTAGTGAGTTAAACGGCATCCAACCTGGTCCTCCAAGTCAGCAAACTAGAACCAGTTTAAACTACTAAACTTGTTTTCAGTATTTCACCGGCAATGAAATATATTGCAAACCTGTTCTTCCCGACTAGATTGCTCCTGTCTTAATTATTTCAATAACATTTAATTCCCTTCTCTCTAGTGGGCTACGTGCAGCAGCCAGAGGGCTTGTTTTCAAAACACTTCTATCATCATACTTTCCTCTTGCTTAAGGTCATGAAATGGCTCCCTGCAGCTTTCAGCATCCCGCTTCAACTCCTTGGCTTGGCACATCATTCCTGTCCTGGAAAGGTTCTTATTTTCTGTCTTTGTACTGTATGTATCCTTTTCTCTGGCTATGCTGGACTCATGATTCTGGAAATGGGTCGTGATCACCTTTGTGATAGCATATATGTTGTTCCTTTTCCTAGATAATTCTCTCTTCTGTCTATGACATGTCACCTTTTACTCTTTATCTTTCAAAACTCGGGTCAAAAGTCACCTCTAGAAAGGCTTCTCTGGCTTGAGATCACCCTCATTAGTGTTAGTCTGATTTCCATGCTCCACCTACATGCTCCTTTATCAGTAGGTAGCATTTACCATACTGTAATTGAATTGCAAATTTATTTGTCTGCCTCAACCGTAGACTACAGCTTTTCGAGGGTAGGAGTCATGACTTACTTGACCTTACATTCTCAGGACTTAGTTTAGTGCATAGCTAAGAGGTGTTCAATAGATGTTTGCTGAATGAATGAAAAACTTAATGGGCATTTGAAATGGCTTTTTGTAAGTCTGGACTTTGCTTAGGAAGGGAATGGAAAAATTACATACTAGTGAATTTTCAGTCTAGTATTAAATTTAATACCATGAGAGAGGTTGTAACCACCCAGCAGGTTCACCTTGCTGGCTGCCTAGACAGAGCCAATTTATCAAGACGGGGGAATTACGATAGAGAAAGTGTAATTAAAGAGTAAATTCATGAAGAGCTGGCTGTGTGGGAGACTGGAGTTTTATTACCACCCAAATCAGTCTCTCTGAGCATTCGGGGATCAGAGTTTTTAAGGATAATTTGGTGGGTGGGGGGTGCCAGTAAATTGGAAGTGCTGATTGGTCAAGTCAGAGATGAAATCATAGGGAGTTGAAGCTGTCTTCTTGCACTGAGTCAATTCCTTGGTGGAGACCACAAGATCAGATGAACCAGCTTATCCATCTTGGTTGGTGCCAGCTGATCCATGAAGTACAGGGTCTGGAAAATGTCTGCAGCACTGGTCTTAGGCTTTGCAATAGTGATGTTACCCTCAGGAGCAATCTGGGGAGGGTCAGAATCTTGTAGTTTCCAGCTACATGATTCCTAAACCATAATTTCTATCTTGTGGCTAATTTGTTAGTCCCACAAAGGCAGTCTAGTCCCCAGGCAGGAAGGAGGTTTGTTTTGGGAAAGGGCTATTGTCATCTTTGATTTAAACTATAAACAAAGTTCTTCCCGAAGGAACAGGACCACTTGAAAGTTAGAAGCAAGATGGAGTTGGTTAGGTCAGATCTCTTTCACTGTCTCAGTTATAATTTTGCAATAGTGGTTTTAAGGTTATTATTTGGGGGAGAATGAGAAAGACTATATTTTATTGAAATGGTACCAAGTTGAGAGATGATTTTGAATCTCTAGAAACTCAACAGTATTACTGTGATGCCAACAATGTTGACTTAAATATTTTCCGATAAGATGAATCTTTGGATATTTACAAACATAAGCATATTTGGTTTCATATGAAAAAGCTATTTACAGTAGTACTGACTGTACTTTTCCATTTCTATTAAGATATCTTGGCATCATGTAGCCTCAGAGGAAATACAGTAGCAAAGGTTAGAAATATTTAAAGCACTTTTTTCCCTAAATGTAAGGAGAGGGACACAAAAACATCCAGTTTGCAGTTATAAACTCATAACATTGACACACATAATTAATGAAAAACCTTGTCCAAATTACAGGATGGGCTGAGTATATCAAGCATGACAAATGGAAATGCTTTTGCTTGGTTCAGCAGATTGTGTTTATAAACTCTAGAGCACTTTTGATCCCTCTTTCGGGGGGTTATGTTTGCACATGGCTTAAGAAATTAAAAATAAACCAGAATTTAAATAGGTACGTAGTTGTAAAGGTGTTGCACATTTCCAATTAGTGAGAAGAGACCATACGTGCATATGTGTTAAGTTAGGTTAAGTTTCTGATTTAGCATGGCACATTTTGTCAGAGGATTTCCTGGCCTCTGGTTCTGTAATAGATCACAGATTGCTGTTGGTGTTGCCCATACTAACTAGAATGGTGGTTGATGTAGGAAAATGCCCCATTTGTGCTGAGCCATGAGTCTTTTGTACCCAGAGCTTACATCAGACTTCTGGAAGAATTTGACATTAACAATCTGTGCACTTCTATTTAAGGTATTGTATAAAAATATTGGGCTCTTCTGGTTCTTGAAGTTAGCTTTAGCAAGGCTTCATTCTCATCCAGGGAAAGAAAGCTGGGCAGTGCCCAGGTGTCCCTGCTTCCGCTTCCAGCTTTTTACTGTTCAGAGAACCCATTCCCTGCAGGTGCTCAAATGGGACTCACATTGTCTCCATCTGTCTCTTTTATTCTGTGTCTCTCTTTGTTCTTGTGATTAAAGCTTTTGAATTGTGGGTGTCGTCTAAAAAAGAGTCTTTGTGTTTTCTTGATTTTAGTCTACTGTGAGGACAGGGTCTTTACAATAGTAAATAGCTTTTCATTCTGAAAAAATAAATTATCTTAATGTCGATAACAACATGGTGTCCTTTGTATATGAAGAAGATGGTAATAATTTACTTGTTCAATTATTTTCGTGGAAACATTCTTAGGCATGTAATCCCTGCCTTTAAGATTCTTGATTGATATTCTCGAATTGCTGTTCATAGTGACATACATAATAGTAACAGATCAATTTACCTATCTTCCCACACAGTCACCAAAACTGGGTATTATTATTTTTCATCTTTATCTACATCAGTGGTGAACTTCATTTTATTATTATTTAAATTTGCATAGCATTTATTCCTGATGAGATTTAGAGTTTTTGTATACTAATTAACCATTGTATTTATTCTTTTGCAAATTATCTGTTCATTACATTGCCTGTTTTTCTTTTGGAATATTCCTCTGTTTCCTTTTGATTGTCAGAATCTCTTTGAGACTATATACATTAATCTGTTGTCTGACATATATTTTACAATTGTATTTCTGTAATTCATCTATTCATGTTTGGTGTTACTTGCCCTACAGCGATTTAAACAAATTGTGAGGGCCCATCCATCAAGATTCTCCTCTGCACTTTCTGTCATGTTATGCCTAGAAATATCTAACAGCCCTATGGAAGATCTCCTGTGAAAGGCCTGGATTGGCCAAAAATATCAACTTTCAAAAAGGTTTCTCTTCTTTTGTACTACCAACTCTCTACTAAATAAGTATAATATAAATAAGCAAACCCTCCCTTGATTACTGACTACCAAATGT
>NW_012105364.1:8346945-8347607 GCF_000951045.1 Mandrillus leucophaeus
ATTTGATATTTGCTGATGTTATTAATGTGTTATGATTACTAATTTAATTTTTCTCATTATTTCAGGTAATTGTAGGTATATTAAGAAGTTATTGACACACTTAAAATAATAATTTTTAAGTAGCACTTTTATTTACTAACTGCTTCCAGTGGAATTTCAGATTATCAGTTTTTTATATTCTTATTTCTTTTACTTGTCTAATTGCATTGGTGAGCACATCTGAAATGACATGGAATACTGAGTGTGATGCTGGGCATTCTTGTTTTGACCCTAATCCTCTAATATTGAAATTTTTAAATAGTGCTTGCTGATCTCTGATAGTTACTGTTGACCATGCTAAAAATGATTTCTAATTTAAAGTTTTGCTAAAAATAGATACACTATAAATTTTGTCAAATGCCTTGTCACCTATCAACATGATATATTTTTGATCTTTATTAATGCATTTATTACTTTTTTCCAAATGTCTAACTATAGTGTTTTTTTGTGGAATAAATACTTCTTTGATACAGTATATTGTTTTTTAATATAATGTTAGATTTAATTTTAATATTTAGTATTTTATTAAGAAATTTTTCCATTAGTATTTATAAATGCGACTTAGTTACAGGGCTTTTTTTTCCCTCTTTTTGTCTGAGCAAGTCACTTATTTTTTTTTAATT
>NW_012105364.1:8347657-8348873 GCF_000951045.1 Mandrillus leucophaeus
GATCGGCTTATGAATTTTCTATTTTATTAGTCTGGCTATCTTTTTTGTGCTAGTATATCACTATTTAAAATATTGCCATGATATATGTTAATATCTAGTAGGGCAAGCCATTGCCATTAGAATGAGTTTCAACATTTTATTGACTTTATTTTCGAACATATAAATACATGTTATAAAATTTATCCCTTAAATTAACTCGAATTTTTTTAGGAATAGGATAAACTTACAGATCAACTTTGAGAAAATACTATATATGTACAGGGGAGCAATGTGTACATTTTTTATTCAACTCATATTATTTCTCAGTAGTATATTATAATTTTTAATGTAGTTCTGGGAAATTCCCACTAAGTTTATAGAGATTTGATATTTGCTGATGTTATTAATGTGTTATGATTACTAATTTAATTTTTCTCATTATTTCAGGTAATTGTAGGTATATTAAGAAGTTATTGATACACTTAAAATAATAATTTTTAAGTTGCACTTTTATTTACTAACTACTTCCAGTGGAATTTCAGATTATCAGTTTTTTATATTCTTATTTCTTTTACTTGTCTAATTGCATTGGTGAGCACATCTGAAATAACATGGAATACTGAGTGTGATGCTGGGCATTCTTGTTTTGACCCTAATCCTCTAATATTGCAATTTTTAAATAATGCTTGCTGATCTCTGATAGTTACTGTTGACCATGGTAAAAATGATTTCTAATTTAAAGTTTTACTAAAAATAGATACACTATAAATTTTGTCAAATGCCTTGTCACCTATCAACATGATGATATATTTTTGTTCTTTATTAATGCATTTATTACTTTTTTCCAAATGTCTAACTATAGTGTTTTTTGTGGAATAAATACTTCTTTGATACAGTATATTGTTTTTTAATATAATGTTAGATTTAATTTTAATATTTAGTATTTTATTGAGAAATTTTTCCATTAGTATTTATAAATGCGACTTAGTTACAGGGCTTTTTTTTCCCTCTTTTTGTCTGAGCAAGTCACTTATTTTTTTTTAATTAGGGAGAAAGAGACACTGTTCATTTCCAAACATATAACCTGATATAATAATACATTATTATATTATCAATTTAATGTATATTATATAAAATAAACAAATACTTTCACAAAGTAAAAGCAAGAAAAATTTGTGCTTTGCTAATCTTTCTTTTATTGCAACTTCCATTAGGACAAACCAATTAATGTTAAAAT
>NW_012105364.1:8348923-8351383 GCF_000951045.1 Mandrillus leucophaeus
ATACATTATTATATTATCAATTTAATGTATATTATATAAAATAAACAAATACTTTCACAAAGTAAAAGCAAGAAAAATTTGTGCTTTGCTAATCTTTCTTTTATTGCAACTTCCATTAGGACAAACCAATTAATGTTAAAATATCCTTTAATAGTTTTAACATTTTTTTCACTGTATCAGGAAGGATATTACTAGTTATAGGTGAGTTAGCGAAGAAGGAAAAAAAGCAATCACTAACACAATCGATATCAGGGATTCCCAGTCATTTCGCTTCCCTGGGCCACATTGGAAGAAGAATTGTCATGGGCCACACATAAAACACACTAACACTAATGATAGCTGATGAGCTTAAAAAAAAAAATGCAAACTATTTTCCTAATGTTTTAAGAAAGTTTACAGATTTGTGTTGGGCTGCATTCCAAGCTGTCCTGGGACACATGCATGTAGCCCACAGGCCATGGTTGGGCAACCGTGATCTAAATATAACTGATTTAGCTTGAATATGCCTTTAAACAGGATTTTTGTATTCCTAAACTATTCTTAAGAAAATTAAGATTTTCAATCGCTTGAAATTTTGGTACAGAGGACAGTGATTCAATGGAAAGTATTCTACACTTGAAAAAATTTAACAATGTTAAATGAAGGTATTTTCCATATGTGGGTCCCACTTTCTTCATTTCGCGATATGCTTTAACATAGTTGATCAGACCTTCACCTAAGCAGAAACTACTAACGTGAATGGACTGCACAAATAAGGATGGGTAAATTTTTTTGATCTGTTTTATAATGCTCTCTGTATGCCATATTCACATTTTTAATGAAACAGGAAAAATATGTTTCCTTCTTTCATATGCTAAGTGATTATAGCTAGAGAGGTTGACCTCACTAATATGTCTTCCTCTAATTTAGGGTATGAATAGATTCTACTAATAACTCTAAAGGTAAAATTCACACAAGATGCAAAATTCAACAGAATAAAAAGAATGTGTTAATTGGGGACTTTGGATTTTTCTTAAATGACTTCGAGATATTTGCTGTTGCTCCGAATGGATATAGAAGACTTAATTACATAATTTCTTAATGGGCCTTTTAACTTTTATAACAGATGTTCTTTCACAACTGATCTTTCATCATTAATAATCTGCCTACAGTTTTTCAGTTGTATAGTATAAATTAGTTTATTGAAATTATATTAAACATTTCATATGGTGAAAAAATATATGATGATAATATTTGTTCTGGCTGCCAACTAAATTTAATGACTGCATACAAGAAATAACTATTGGCACATTTAATTAATTAGAGTTTTGGTGATACTTGCATGCTGAGGGATTGTCAATATGGTAGCTTCCTAGACATTTTATACCCCGTGGAAATTCTGCCGATATCAAATGATATTATACCCTCAAAATAGGAAATATATATTATCTGTTAGAAGTCTTTACAGTATTGCTCTAAAAACATCTCATTTAAAAGGGGGAAAATACTCTGTTCTTAATAATACAAATAATATACTTAATTGATTAGATATATTTTCCATTTATGGATATTTTTTAGACATCATCAAAAATAAGAAAATAATAAAATGATATATTCTCATTGTCTCTGGAAAAATATTTATGATTACAAATTATATGAATACATATATGTATTGATAATACCATGATCATTGTAATAATTGTGCATGTACTGTAGACATATTCTAATCTAAATATTGACTTATTTCTGGTGGCATTTTGGAATATGGGAATATATTAATTGTAGAAGTCAGTAGGAGATTTGGGATGCCTAGAAAGACTTCATTTTGGTAATAAAATGTCACAGAATGCACAAGATGGTAAATTTCTGGTAGGTACTTTGTTTCTCTTTTGTTTACTACCATTGGGAATATTCAGCCAATATTACTTCAATTTCTCCTTCTAGAAAATTTAGCAATTAAAGATAAATGAAATATAGGAAAGGGAATAGGTGGAAATAGAAATCAGGAAACGCAAAAGGTGATTCCTCAAATTTCTGGCATGATTCAAGTTCCAGGGCAAATATTTAATTCAAAGTTGGGTCTAGAGGCGAGTCAGTTACACAGGAAGTGCTCAGGATATTGAATGATTCTCTGACGTCCTCCTGAGAGTGGCCAGGGTAGCACAGCGAATAAAATGACTTCTCTATGAGATCTCTTTCTAATTAATCAATATTACAGCTTTACCACTGGGACACCAAGAGAAGACAAATGATGAAAAAAATCTTTTATACACATTTCTTTCCAATTGACAAATTTGGCTTAAAATGAAAAATTCATCTGAAGTCTTCATTCTTTGAGGTCTCTTTAAGCATATAATTGTATTCCAAATTAATTCTTAAAACATGTATAATTTGTTACAACTTTTAACAAGGTTTGTTAATAAAATGCTGTAATGTTTACCAAACAATTATATTCGAGAAAAGAGATGTTGTACATACTTA
>NW_012105364.1:8351433-8356809 GCF_000951045.1 Mandrillus leucophaeus
CTTAATGGGCCTTTTAACTTTTATAACAGATGTTCTTTCACAACTGATCTTTCATCATTAATAATCTGCCTACAGTTTTTCAGTTGTATAGTATAAATTAGTTTATTGAAATTATATTAAACATTTCATATGGTGAAAAAATATATGATGATAATATTTGTTCTGGCTGCCAACTAAATTTAATGACTGCATACAAGAAATAACTATTGGCACATTTAATTAATTAGAGTTTTGGTGATACTTGCATGCTGAGGGATTGTCAATATGGTAGCTTCCTAGACATTTTATACCCCGTGGAAATTCTGCCGATATCAAATGATATTATACCCTCAAAATAGGAAATATATATTATCTGTTAGAAGTCTTTACAGTATTGCTCTAAAAACATCTCATTTAAAAGGGGGAAAATACTCTGTTCTTAATAATACAAATAATATACTTAATTGATTAGATATATTTTCCATTTATGGATATTTTTTAGACATCATCAAAAATAAGAAAATAATAAAATGATATATTCTCATTGTCTCTGGAAAAATATTTATGATTACAAATTATATGAATACATATATGTATTGATAATACCATGATCATTGTAATAATTGTGCATGTACTGTAGACATATTCTAATCTAAATATTGACTTATTTCTGGTGGCATTTTGGAATATGGGAATATATTAATTGTAGAAGTCAGTAGGAGATTTGGGATGCCTAGAAAGACTTCATTTTGGTAATAAAATGTCACAGAATGCACAAGATGGTAAATTTCTGGTAGGTACTTTGTTTCTCTTTTGTTTACTACCATTGGGAATATTCAGCCAATATTACTTCAATTTCTCCTTCTAGAAAATTTAGCAATTAAAGATAAATGAAATATAGGAAAGGGAATAGGTGGAAATAGAAATCAGGAAACGCAAAAGGTGATTCCTCAAATTTCTGGCATGATTCAAGTTCCAGGGCAAATATTTAATTCAAAGTTGGGTCTAGAGGCGAGTCAGTTACACAGGAAGTGCTCAGGATATTGAATGATTCTCTGACGTCCTCCTGAGAGTGGCCAGGGTAGCACAGCGAATAAAATGACTTCTCTATGAGATCTCTTTCTAATTAATCAATATTACAGCTTTACCACTGGGACACCAAGAGAAGACAAATGATGAAAAAAATCTTTTATACACATTTCTTTCCAATTGACAAATTTGGCTTAAAATGAAAAATTCATCTGAAGTCTTCATTCTTTGAGGTCTCTTTAAGCATATAATTGTATTCCAAATTAATTCTTAAAACATGTATAATTTGTTACAACTTTTAACAAGGTTTGTTAATAAAATGCTGTAATGTTTACCAAACAATTATATTCGAGAAAAGAGATGTTGTACATACTTACTAAAAAGTGAATTTGATAACTAAATTAAGTAAACGGCAACTATTATCCCTAAATGTAGACAGTAAATAAGTAACATTATTCCTTCTATGCTCTGTATCTAAACTACCTGTTTCCCTAATTTTTAATTTAATTAATGCCTCAACATTATCTTACTTTTGATACATCAAAGTAGTTACTTTCTCCATATTGAGCCTCATATTTAAGGAGTTACCAACTATTGCTGTTTTGTTTATTGCACTATATCTTTCCCATTCCCTTCTCTCTTTTCAAATGTTTGTGACAGCCTTCTATCCTGCCTCATTCTTCCACAGATACAGGTTGATGCCCCTTAGCTACTTCATTTTTCATGGTCCAAGTTCTCAACAGTTCCACATTGTTTACAAAATAAAATATTTCTTAATTTCCTGGTCTGATATACAGGTACCCCCACAGTCTACCCCAAATTCATTTTTACAAACTTACATCCTGATATCCTACAGTGATTCCTGTATTTCCAGTCCAGTTGGTGTATTTACTGTGGCAAAAATTGACCTTAAGCATCTCTAATCTTGGATCTTTGCTCAGACATTTTCCAGCTTCAAAAGTGCTCTTATTTTATTTTTGTCTCCATACAAATATACATCATTTCTTTCAAATCTTTGCTCAAGCTTCGTAGCCTTCATTAGGATCCCAAATTATTTCAACTTCTAAATCAGTGCATTGCTAGTACTATTTCTTTGACACATTTATGGTTTATATGTGGACCTGTTGCTAATCTTTTCAACTAGTTCCATGAGCCTTATATCATAGTCTGATCTGAATAGAAGACACTCAAACATTACTCTTACCTTACTTCTTTATTCCTAGGTTGTTGCTTTTGATTCCACTCTTATTTGATCTATTTGTTTTTTTTTTCCAATTGAACTTTCTCAGTAAAAGATTGTCTTCCTAAAGTCTTGCATATCTGATACTATATTTCTGTTTTCTTAGCTTGGAATACAGACTTTTGCTCCAGAACTCTTTAGATTTTTTACATTGTCATCCAGCAGTTAATGTAGTAGAGATATCTTAGAACAATCTGATGTCCATTCCTCTTTAGTTAAGGTCTTTAGTTTTGCCTCAATGCTTGAGAGACATTTACTTATTCTTATAAATCCAAGAATAATTTTGAGTTGTTAAGGCTTCAGTGGAATTTCAGAGCTCGAGATCCTCTCTCTGAGATCTTAGATGAGGAAAAAAAATCACAGGAGATACAAGGTAATCACATACAAAAGTCACTTCATTTAGGGCTAGTCAGTTACCCAGTATCTGCCAAATGTGGAACTTCTAAACTGGAAAACACAATTGATGTTTTGGAACTTCGTGAAGTTACCTGCTTGCTACTTCCCCAGTGCTGGACTGGTAAAAGAGTGAAGAACTAAGACAGGGAGGGAAAGGAGAAGAAATCTATTACATGGCATATAGGATATGGGCAACTGGGTTTTAGTTAGGTTGCAGACTTCTGGAATCCAAGTGGTCTTAATTTTTCCACCCAAGGGGTGAGGAAGCTGGGATAGTTATCCTAGTACTATTTCTTTGACACATTTATGGTTTATATGTGGACCTGTTGCTAATCTTTTCAACTAGTTCCATGAGCCTTATATCATAGTCTGATCTGAATAGAAGACACTCAAACATTACTCTTACCTTACTTCTTTATTCCTAGGTTGTTGATTTTGATTCCACTCTTATTTGATCTATTTGTTTTTTTTTTTCCAATTGAACTTTCTCAGTAAAAGATTGTCTTCCTAAAGTCTTGCATATCTGATACTATATTTCCGTTTTCTTAGCTTGGAATACAGACTTTTGCTCCAGAACTCTTTAGATTTTTTACATTGTCATCCAGCAGTTAATGTAGTAGAGATATCTTAGAACAATCTGATGTCCATTCCTCTTTAGTTAAGGTCTTTAGTTTTGCCTCAATGCTTGAGAGACATTTACTTATTCTTATAAATCCAAGAATAATTTTGAGTTGTTAAGGCTTCAGTGGAATTTCAGAGCTCGAGATCCTCTCTCTGAGATCTTAGATGAGGAAAAAAAAATCACAGGAGATACAAGGTAATCACATACAAAAGTCACTTCATTTAGGGCTAGTCAGTTACCCAGTATCTGCCAAATGTGGAACTTCTAAACTGGAAAACACAATTGATGTTTTGGAACTTCGTGACGTTACCTGCTTGCTACTTCCCCAGTGCTGGACTGGTAAAAGAGTGAAGAACTAAGACAGGGAGGGAAAGGAGAAGAAATCTATTACATGGCATATAGGATATGGGCAACTGGGTTTTACTTAGG
The DNA here is from genome assembly GCF_000951045.1 of Mandrillus leucophaeus. NCBI lineage: Eukaryota > Metazoa > Chordata > Mammalia > Primates > Cercopithecidae > Mandrillus > Mandrillus leucophaeus. Next base: position 8,355,129 of record NW_012105364.1, read on the forward strand.
TTGCAGACTTCTGGAATCCAAGTGGTCTTAATTTTTCCACCCAAGGGGTGAGGAAGCTGGGATAGTTATCTTCCCCCTCACCACAGTGTGAAGGCCATTCCCTGGAGTTTTGACTCCTTGGCTCTTCTGGCCTGCTTAGCACATAGGTTGAACATGCTCCTGGGGCCAGATGACATTTTCTGGCTACAGATGGCAGGTACTAGCAGTGTGAAGCCATCACAGCACTCTGGAATGGTGAGTGAGGAGAGGGTGGGGCAGCAATCATGTCGGCTACAATTGGTGCCACGTGAGAAAATGAAGCAAAGGGAGGGTGAGTAGCTAGCTGAACTTAATACAGGCAGGAGGGGACAGAATCAGGTCTCTAATCACTATGATGGCTTGCCATTGCGCTCAAGGGCTGTGAAGCCTTTATGGCAGGGTGAGGAGAAAAAGAGTAAAGGAAGCTGCTACTTAAGTAGCGTGGTCAGAGAAAAAGCCTTTCTGAAGAGGTCCTGCGTGAACAGAGACCTGAAGGAAATGAAGGGGTGAGGCTAGGGATTATCTCAGGAAAGAACTTTCCAGCTAGAAGAGTGTCTGACGTGTTTAAGATACAGCAAGGAGACCAGGGTGGGCAGAACAGGATGAGCCCAGGGAATAAGGACAGCAGCTGGGGCTACTTCACATAGGGCCCAGAAGCCAGCAGGGAGCCTCATCATGGATGGTGTCCCTCCTTGTCACCTGTTGAGGTGATCAGTTTTCTGAGTTGTTCATCTAGCTCTTGTATCGAAGTGTTTTCAAAGGTCTTCTCTTCCTATGACTTTTCAGAATCAAGTTTTCCTTGTATTCGAGTGTTTTTCAAAGTTACTGTATGTTTTTATTCTCTTGTTTGTGCATTTGTACGGACAGCTCACCTCTCCAGAGCCAGTGTGGGCATGCTGCTTTTCTTAGATTCTTTCTCTACTCCTTTGTTTGGTCTTCCACAGATTGAGAAGGCGACTGGAGCACAAAGCTCCAAGCCCAGTTCCTAGTATCTAGGAGGTTTTCCTTTTCTGCATCATTACTGCTCTGCAATGGGATCTTTTCTTCTCCTCCCACTGTGAACCAGCCAGCTGGGGTCCATATTTCTTCAGGAAGCAAGGGAAATTAGTGGTTCTGCACAGACAGCATTCCAAGCAGCGCTGTCGGCAAGGGCACAGACAGGAGGAGCTTTGTGTGGCACAGCACTGTGAGAACGGCCTTAGTTCATATATTTCTCCCTTCCTTGATTTGCTACCCATGTGCTGCAGTCCCCTACTGGATCTGTGAAGAGAGCACTAATGGCAGTGGGGAGGGCGCGGGGCGGATAGTGGCAGAGATAGATTACTCATGCTGCCTTTGAAAGCAGCGGCTGTGGAGTAGACAAGTTCTCAACAATTTTCTTCCTGGCATTTCTTAAAATGAGGTTCACATGCATGACTCACTTCCCTTTGGGTCTATAGCGCTTAGTAGCTCTGCCCCTTTCTTTCTGAATGTCAATCATATCAGAATGTAAGCACCAATAATGTAGTGGTCTTATATGTAATTATGCTCAAGTGTACATACAATAATACCGGTGAAAAACTATTTGCTACACACATCCCAGCTGGCTGTAATGCCCAGCTACTCAGTTTTCAGGTTGTTAAAATTCTAGTACGTCTTAAAGGTTGTGGGAGATAGATACTGG
>NW_012105364.1:8357717-8377411 GCF_000951045.1 Mandrillus leucophaeus
CCTATCTTGGTTTTGTCAGAATTTTCTTTAGATTGGAAGATTTGCTGGGCTTACAGCTCTGCAGTAAGATATGCCATTTTTTATAAAAATCAGAAGATTTTTCTGGGAGATAGGGGCAGATACTTTCCAATTCCTCTTTTGTTTTCCAAATTATAATGGATTCAGTCTCGTTAGTAGGAAAGGGTCGTCAATTTCTGGAGGATTTTTGGAAAGATAATGGCAATAGGACCAGGGCCCAAGCCCTATTCTGGGCCAGGATGGGGAGTAAGTGACAGAAATTGTTGACCACTTGGAGGATTGGAACCACATTGCTTGGGAGAAGCTGTATATCCCAAAGCAGTGGCCAGAGCAGGGACCCACTCATCAATCAGCACAGTCACAGAGATGGGACATCCCTTTGGAGCCTAGATCCACACGCATGTGAAGGGTTTGGGTTAGTGTGTCCAAAACTATTGACTCCAAGTCTCCTGGTCCATCTAGCAGGCAAGCCACTGAAGTTGGGGCTTGCCTGCTTTCCAAGAATCATAGATCAAGGGGTCTGTAACTGCCACAAAAACAGGTATTTCCCTATCCTCTACTTTTTTTTTTTTTTAACCTGATCCATGAATGATGATGATGATGATAATAGTGGCTGGCATAGAGTTTACTATGCATCAGACACCCTTAAAAGAGCTTAACATGTATTAATTGTATTACTTCTCAAAAAATGCTATAAGAAAATATTATTTCTTCCATTTAACATTTTCTTCAAAATGAGACACAGAGAGATACTGATATAGCTTGGATATTTGTCCCCACCCAAATCTCATGTTGAAATGCAAACTCTAGTGTTAGAGATGGGGCCTGGTGGGTGGTGGTTTCATCATGGGGGCAGATCCTTCATGAATGGCTTAGGCCATTCCCTTGATAACACATGAGCTCTCACTCTTGAGTTCACAGGATATCTGGTTCTGTAAAAGTGTGTGGCAACTCCAACCCGACCCCCTTTACTCCTACTCTGGCCATGTGACATGCCTGTTCCCGCTTTGCCTTCTGCCATAATTGTAAGCTTCCTGAGGTCTCTCCAGAAGCTGAGCAGATGCTGACGCCATGCTTCTTATACAGCCTGCATAACTGTGAGCCCATTCAACCCCTTTTCTTTATAAATTACCCTATCCCAGATATTTATTTATAGCAGTGCAAGAACAGCCATTATAACACAGGTACATTTAAATGTCCAACCTGATAATTGGTTAAGTCTGCCTCATAAGCTTATATTCTTAGCTTCTAGGTCATTCATTGTTTCTATTGGAAGCCAGTAGACATTCTGTTTCAGTCAGGGCTTTAGAGTAGGAGTGGACCAGGTTGGATTAATCTGTATTCCCTCCACTTTTAGCCTTTTTATTAGTCAACATAGGGATTGTGGACTTTCGGCCTAGGCAATGTAAGTCTTGGAATGCAAGATAGGGCCTCCTGCTGCTATTTGTGAGATATTGAGCATCACAATCTGGGGCCTGACAAGGGCATGTTCTTTGCCCAGTTGTAAAGAAAGATGCCCTGGGTTGAAATAAACATGTGTCACATGTATTTATGTACGTGATTATTGACAATCTAAGTTAAAAGTGACACAGAGAGCAGATCACTTTCTTTCATTACCAAGTATAATAAAACTACCCTTAGAGAAGCCATTTTTGTCTGGAAATACAAATCAAAAAGTTGGCCACAATCTACCTGCCTGTTGATAATGTGTAGACTGTGCACTTTGATGCTTTCAGAAACATCTTTAGTCATCTTGAGCAAACATCTGTTCTTGTCATCTCCTTTGCAATTCATTTTCACAGCATGCACCTCATCTGAGAGAACCCACAGACTGTAAAGCCTGACACAAGGTACTATTTGTTTCCAGCTATATATAAGAATGTGCATCCATTCAAGTAACTTTGGATGTCTTGTTTATTTCATTTTCTTCTCTTCCCCAAGTCAATGATTTCTCACTTCTTTTTAAAGTGCTGCTTAAAATAAGTTTTGAAGATAACAGGAGATGTACTAAAGCTGTCAAAACCCTCAAATCTTTTTTTTTTTTTTTTGCAAATAGTTTATTATACATATGTACATGTTTTCAGCTGTCCCTTTTCAGGCACATATTTTAAAATGTGCTTTACATAAAAGTGCCTTTAAGTTATACACTTTCCACAACCATAAAGAAGATAAGTGGATCACTATGAAGCATTCTTGAGATACCCACACGTATTTGTCAGGTTAACCAGTTGTAATAAACAATGCCAGACTCTCAGTGGATTGACGTGAAAAAGGCTGATTGCTTTAAAAATGTCACAGTCCAGTGCAGGTGAATGAGGCTGAGAGGGACTGTTGCTCCAGGCAGTCATTCAGGGAACTAAATTTCCTTTCACGCAGTGACTTGGCCATCCTCTAGAGCCTCAACTTTTCCTGCTGGATATTTGCATCGCACTAGTCAATTGAGGGAAGATAATAAGCATGGAGACTCAGCAGGAAGCCTAAGCCTTTCAGAGCCAGATTTGGAATTGTCATGCAACACTTCTTGCATTTTATTGACAGAACTCAGACCTGCGCTTAACTGCAGGGGATGCTGGGAAATACAGCTGCCTGCTCAGGAGGAAAAGAGGTGCAGTTTGGTGAACTATTAGCTAGTCTTACATATCTCATTAAGGAGAACTCATAGTAGTAGCTGAGTTGGCTTCCTTCCTCTAAGCCTTGAGAGGAGGACTCAAGTGAATGACGATATCTCCAAGCAGAGAAAACATAAAAACATATTCACTTAATCACCTCACACAGACACCTGTTTAAAAATGTATGCCCTCTATGTAAATGTTGTTAGGTTTTGAATGGAAACTAACAAATGTAAACTCCTGGAGGCCAGGAGTGCATCTTATGCATAGGTGCTGCCTTTACTAAAATTAACAGTTTCTGATTTTTTTTCCTTCTTGTTATTTCTGATCACTTGTGTTTTTCACCCTGACCTCAAATTCTTCAACATTCTTACTTTTCACCTACTGCCCAGAGTGGCCGAACTCAAGTAGATGTTAGGAGAAATAGAGTTTGCTTAGATGATTCACACAAAGATGTAGCTAATTGTAAAATTCTCTTGGGGTTCTCAAAGTTCTCTATAGACCATTGTTTTCAGTATAACTACCACACCTATGAGTCCAAAGCTTCCCAAAGTACTGCTGTTAACAAGAACACTGATTCCCTTGATATCTTTGGCAGTGGTTGTCCTCTTGCTTAAAGTGAAACTTTTTTTGTTTGTTTGCCTCTGAGCATTAATAACTACAAATTCTTGAGCTATTGTTCTCATTCTGTCATGTTCTGAATTCTAGTTTCCATGGGGAAATTCTTAGCTTATTCATTCTTTATTCCAGATCAGTTTGCGGGCCCTCTATTTCCTCCACCCGGGCCTGTTCTGTTGGCCCCAGGTCTACATCTGTAGTAACTTTTCAAATGAAACCAATAGCTAACAGCAAAAGGGAATTCTTAATTGACATAATTTCTAAATATAGGTGAAATAAAGAAAGGTAGGAGGTCTCATGAAGGAGGCATAATTGTGAAGAAGATATTTATCATACGCCTTCACATGATGTTTTTGAATGCCACCAGCAGTTAGATCTGCTTTCATCTAGATGAAGGGGCAGAGAAAGGGGCGTTATTACAGCCCTTCAATTTCTACCTCTTCCTGAGGAAATAAGGTGATCTGTTCCTTCAATAAAGGGAAAAGCACCCTCCAAAGAAAACCTGCAAGATGCACAGCCTTGGCTGATTTGATTTATAAATATATATATATATTTTTCACAGGCTCTCGGGATTAGGCATGATTCTGCCTATCACAAGCACTGTGCCAAATATCGGGTGATAGCCCCTGTCCTTAAAGATTCTAAAGTTCATTCAAGAGAACAAGTTATAATGTGACAATGCTGTGATAGAAATGACCCACAATTATTATTGTGATACATAAGAAGACTGCTCAAAACAGACAGAAGATGAGAAAGGAGAACATGTTATTATGGATGCATTCTTGATTGTGCTTGGTTGCTTTACTGAGAAAAGGGTAGCATTAGCTGCTGAAAATATAAGCAGTAGCAAAGAGTTGGAAAATTATCTTCAAGGCTATAGGAAACAAGAAAGACTTTTTAGGCTACACAGTGACATAGAGAGTTTGTTTTTTAGAAAGATCATCTTCATAGTCCCATGAAGGACGATTAGAGAGAGATGATCCAGAGGCACAAAGATCTAAAACCCTATGACATTCATCTAATGGATGATGATGAGAGCTGTGGTAGTAGATGTAGAACCTGAGGCTGATTCAAAGAGTATGTAGGAGATAGATTCTGTGGCATTTGGTAATACTTGGCTAGATGAAAAGGAAAACAAAATAGAATCTAGGATGACTCACTTTCCTTTAGGTGATGGAAGTGTTGCTAATTAAAAGAAATATAAGAGGAAGGGCACTCTGCAGAGAGAAAATGCATTTAGTTTTAAATATGTTGGGTTAAGTTCCCCATGCAGTGTTCTGGAGAGGTCCAGTTGGAAATAAGATGAAAAATTTTTATGACGTTCAGGAGGAAAGTTAAAGAAATAGAGTTTCCATGCAGGTTTGATGGACAGTATCTTCTAATTATTCATGATACCCAGTCATAGTCATAATTTTATTAGATACATGCATATAAATTAGTCACCTCCTGATATCCCTCTGTTTAAGTGTTCATTGGTACAACTTTGCCTTTCAAATCCTGGGATTAGGAGGTCTTGTCCTAGCCTAATCTTCAAAAAAGCAAACAACAAAAAAATCAGAACAGCAAGAGGGTCTACAAAATGAGGTGGGGACTAGGCCTATTAAAAGAAAGAGGCACCATCAGGAGTGTTGTTCCTTGCAGAATTGGAGAATGGGGTAGAGAGAGTTAGAGGAAGTTTTTGACAGTACAGTTTAATACAGGTAGAAGGCAGTCATGTTCACAGACAGAGCTTGACTTTCAATAAATGTTTGTTAAATGAAAGTGAATCAACAATCAGGGGAGCTCAGGAGAGGTCAAGTCTGAGTAGAGGGAGGTAAGAAAGAATGAGAGGAAGAAAATATTAGGTAAATTGAATGTTCTGTGAAAATAAATTGATCATTTTGATTTTTTGATGAACCTGGGAAAGTATCTTTGAAGTAGATTTCAAAGAAATTTCAGAATAAGTGTTCTGGGCAATGGCAACAACACCAAGAAAGGGTTTAATCTTCTGAAAGGTCATGGAAGCATGCATTTCTTTAGATGCATGCATTATTATAGTACAATTGGTTAAAGAAATGTTTCATTTCTTTATAACCTCATTATGTTCATTCTTTAAAAAGCTCAAAGGAGAAAGCAGTGCTTTAGTGATGGCTGCACTTTAGTATTGTAAGACAAAGTACAGGGTTTGGGTCTGAATTGAAAAGATCTTTGATTGTGTAGATTCAGGATTAGACCCAAAATTGTGTGCCTTTGAGTTTGATCACCATTCAAGCCAAGCCCTGAGGCTTTTGACATTGTGAAGAAATAGTGACAGATCAAAGGATAAAAAGAAAAATCACTGCAGATAAAATTCAGTTCACACATTTTAAAGACAGGTATATCCTATATACCATTGGGGTGGAGGGTCAAGCTGTTAGTGCTGATGAGATGTCAGCTCAAGAGAGCAGAAAACATTTTATGTTGTGATGACAGTAGAATGACCAACACACTGATCTTTCATCTCTGTGTTTGCTAGAGGGAAAAAGTGAAGGAAGGCAGCAAAATAAACACTCACAAAGCAGTTTCCTCAAAAGCCATCTGAAAGCTCTGAGCCTTCCCATACTCGTCTTAGAGATGCCAGTGAAAATTCTACCTCTGTCTAGTGAAAGTTTATTTTTTTCTCATTTTTCTGTTTTGTAAAAATAAGGCAAAAATTACAAAGAAATACCTTTGGTCGAGGAAGTATTAATATATAAAATTCAGTTGTGTATAAGAGGTCCACATGTATTTTTGTCTATTTATAAACACTAAAAGTTTTATATTTTATTAGTATATTATTAAAATTATGAATCTTGGACTTGTAAAGACAGTGTGAATTGGGTCTTAGAAATCATCTAGTTATCCTTTCTATGTCATCCTTTTCAAATGAATATACTGCAACATTTTTCGTTAAAAGTTAAATTTTGCTTTCATTATATTCACATGTAAAACCCTTGTCGGGAAGGTATTCTGTCAGAAGAATTATGACTGCTCTAATAACCACTTATTCATTTAAGAGGCAACTTGTGGCCGGGTGCAGTGGTTAACACCTGTAATCCCAGCTGAGGCGGGAGGATTGCTTGAGCCTGGCACTAGGAGAACAGCCTGGGCCACATAGACCCTGTCTCTACAAAAAAAATTTCAAAATTATCCTTGTTTGGTGGCACATGCCTAGAGTCCCAGCTACTCAGGAGGCTGAAGAAGGGGGATTTGAGGATTACTTGAGCCCAGGAAGTTGAGGCTGCAATGATCATGCTACTCTATTCCAGTCTGGGTGACAGAGAGAGATCCCGTCTCAAAAAAAAAAAAAAAAAAAAAAAGATGTGAAAATAACATGAGTTAAATATATATAATCAAGGAAAAAGAGGAAGAGAGAGACAAGAAGGTAAGAAGCAGAAGAAGAGGAGGGGGTGAGAAGTAAGAAACGGTGTATTTATGATATATTGATATAACAGTTTCTCTTACTAGAGACATTATATTTAGAGACACTGACAAAATTTATCACTGTTGCTTTAAAAAATATAACATTGGAATTAGAAGAAGTAAGGGAAAAGAAAAAATATAAAACTTGCTATAGAAATCAGTAAATACCTTTTCTTTCTTTCTTTTTTTTTTTTTCAAGACTAAAAATTGTCTTGTAACCTACCAGCTGATGCTTTAAAGAAAAAAAAAAAAAAATCCACCCACTCTTCAACTCTCTGTCTATTTGTAATTTCCCAGCTCCCTGGAGGCCTGGTGAATTGTGTGGCATTTTTGCAGAGAAAGATGGCCCTGCTAAAAACTAGTGGATCACAGCCTGGGCAAACTTCAGCTATCACAGGGCTGTCCAATAATACACCTCTATAAGGTGTCGTGGTGGTTCCGAGACCCTTCATTGTTATTTTTCACACATGTTGACTCTCACAGACTTACAACAGCGTATGTTCATGGGAATGGGCTGACACCTTGACAAAATCATATACAACTTACTTTATGACTCATTTTAGTCCAATACCCAAAACACACCTACCCAGTTACTGGAATATGATTACAGCAGAATTCCTATAGGTTTAAAAACATACTGATGAATACTTTGTTGAGTAAACATTTTATTTTGACCACCAATGTAGTTAAAAAGTGAAATCTATGTTTATGTTAATAACAACTACATTCAAAATATTTTATATCACTCAATAAGTTAAAAGGAATAATGCATACTGTGATAACTTATTGATTGTGTGCCAAAAATTTTGCAAAATACTTTTATCCCATCAATATTATCTCATTTATTAATTTATATTTTATGGTAACCTTGCAAAGTGTATATTACTATAATACACACTTAGAAAAAAAGATCTGTAGTTCACAGAGGTTTAATAATTTTTCTAAACCCTCCCACCTTTTCAGTAGCTAATCTAAGAATTGCGCTCACATGTATTTGACTCCAAAACCCAGGTAATTCCATTGTCTCACAATATACAGTATGGATTATACAGTAAATTATTTCCAAAGTATATAAAAGTAACTATATGAAAGATGATGGTACAGAGCCTAACATTTTTCCTTAAAGAAGTACATAGTAAGGTTATTTAGTTGGAAAGTATGGCAGGTTATGAAAATGATTTGGGGCTACCTTCATGAGAGATGTATTCGGGTATCTCTAAAGAGTTCATGATCGTGGTGAGAGCCCAAGTGAAAGTGGCTGACACAGATATGTAATAGTGCAGTAACTGGAACTTCATGGCACTCAGGCAGTTCTGGACAGGGAAGAGATAGAAAGCACGAACAATGGAGCTGATCCCTGCAGCGAATAATTCTAGAGGGCTGGAGATACAAGTCAAATGGAAAGTCTGAAGTTCACACGTGGTTACATCTACCTTTGACTCTCAGTTAGCTGTGACACCCCTGCAAAGTAGCTAGTGGAGACGTCATCCTGAAAAGTCCTGGCCTCCACCTCACAGCAGTAAAACAACTCACAAGCACAGGGAGACAAAAGTTCATCACTACAAATTGTTGCAACTGACTCACCCAGGATGTGAAATTTCAGAATCAAAACCCCAAAAAATGTATGAATCAACTCTATCCCCATCCTAGAACTTGAACCTAAAATAGTCAGGTATAAACATTCTTGGTCACCAAAGTATGCATTTTTTTTTAACCTCCTAATATGGAACAAACTTAGCCTTCCCTCTGAAAAACTGAGAAAAAACACTGAAATTGTTATTATTATTATTATTATTATTACTATTATTATTATTTGAGACGGAGTCTCGCTCTGTCACCCAGGCTGGAGTGCAGTGGCATGATCTTGGCTCACTGCAAGCTCCACCTCCTGGGTTCACGCCATTCTCCTGCCTCAGCCTCCTGAGCAGCTAGGACTACAGGCGCCCGCCACCATGCCCGGATACTTTTTTGTATGTTTTTTAGTAGAGACAAGGTTTCACCGTGTTAGCCAGGGTGCTCTCGTTCTCCTGACCTCGTGATCCACCTGCCTCGGCCTCCCAAAGTGCTGGGATTACAGGCGTGAGCCACCGTGCCTGGCCAACACTAAAGTTATTAAAGATATCACCATTCAAACTAAGAAACCCATCTAACTATGTACTTATGAAAGAGTTCTAGAAATAAGCAAAGAGTTTAGACGATATTAAATTTATGTTCTTAGCATAGTTTCTAGGTAAATGATTTTTTATCCATAAAATTATTCAGATATTAACCAAAATAATTGGTAATTTAAGCCCTGTTATAATTTTGAGTAAATAAATTATTACTTCCTAAATTTTTATGTTTTTACAAGTATGTAAATTGGTAATATGTAATATAAAGGGAATGTATTTTAAAGTGTTAGATTCCACAATTATTTGAAATAGAAATGTAGGTTACACTACAGTCTACTTATTTGAAATAGTATGTAGAGAAAGCATGGTTATTGGCCTGTATTACTTTTCCTAGTTGTCTCTTTTGGGGGAAGCTTTGTCCATAGTTGTATGTCCCAAACATGTTTGATCTGCCCTCCTGGTGTAAAGGAGGGTAAAGGATGGCTGTGTCTGGTGAGCCCTCCTACTCCCAGCACTCATGTCCCTGGATGACTCACATGCATGTTTCATGAAATCTCCACAACTCCTATTTCACCCTCCACCCCACAAACCTGGACCTCCCTGTCAGTCACACCAATGCTTTCCATCTCCACCCCTCTAGAATTATTTGCCTCAGGGATCAGTTCCATTGTCCATACTTTCTTTCTCTTCCCTATCCAGAGTTACCTGAGGGCCATAGAGTTCAGTGACTATACCATTATACATTTGTGCCAGCCACTTTCACTCAGGCTCTCACCACAATTATGACCCTCTAATACATGCCCAAATCTCACAAAGATGGTCCCAAGTCATTTTCATAATCTGCTGCATCTCTCAGGCAAATGATCTTACTCCCTATTTCTTCAGGGAATAGTTTTAGGCTCTTGACCATCATCTTTCATGTAGTTCCTTTTCTCCACCTCAAAAGATTTTAAGGAACTCTTATCTTTTTTCTGCTCCTCTTGACATGTTTATTGTCTCTCCCTATTGGTAGAAGAAGAGCATGCTGGCCTCTTAGAGAATAACCCCTCCACTCATGTTCATGATTCTTCCTTTTCTCCCTCATGCATTCCTCTCAATCACTCCCATTTCCTCAGTTTCTCTCTCCTCACCGATAATTTATCTTCTACCTACAAACATTGTAAAAAATCATACATGAGAGTAGAGAGATCCTTAGAAACATCCTCAGGGAGAATGAAAATTCTTGGCTCTTGAAGTTTCTGGGCACAGGCAAAGGTAGAATACGCAACAGAATAGAAGTTTTGGACAAAAGAGAGCATACATCAGGATGGTGGAGGTGAAAACCAACATTTCATAGGGGAATTTAGGAAAGGAATCCTGAATGATGCATCATGAAGTCATACATTCTACCAGCACCCACCTTCAGCACCGGCACCCAAGGAGAATGATATAGGCAGATGCCACAGGGGAGCAAAGGGTGTTATAGAGAAACAGTAACTATTACAAGCCTAACTGGTCCCTTTCGGAATTTCAGTAAGTTATTTTTTCTCTAGAGAAATAATGTAGCTGTCAAATATACTTCTCTGGCTAACTGCTTCATAACTCCAGATAGTTACAGAAATTGTTGCTGCCAACATGAGTCTTAAATTACGCCAATTAGACTGCAATTCAGGAGTCTAAGACCCTGAGTATATGTAAGGAAAAAAAAAATAAAAGAAAACTGTTTTGAAAAAGAAGCCAGGCAAGCATTTTAGAGAGAGAAAAAGAAGTGTTTATTCAATGTTTATTCAATTTTCATGCCTAAATTTAAATGCTTCTTAATTCAATTAAATTGTGTCAAATTGAGTATTATTAAGCACTTACTATATGTCTGTCTGTTCTAGAGGATGCAAATGTATTTATGCCTAGGTGATATAAAAATCTGCATTAGGTGAAAGGACTTAGGCATGTGAAAAAAATTAGAGAACAGAGTTCGATTATAAGCAACTGGGAAAACATATGCTCAGTTAATAATCTATAAGAGTGGTCAGAAAAAATAAAATCAATTTTGGTTAGAATTATCCATGAAGGAAATGGGAAAGAAAGGCCATTGGCAATGATAGAAAGGGTATTTGAAAAGAGAGGAGTAAGGTTACCTCAGCCTACAAAAGCACAATTTTAGCTATAGAAACATGGCCTAGTTATATTTGAATATTATCATTGGGGAGATAGAGATGGATGCAAACAAATACAGTAGACCCTTAAACAACATGGATTTGAACTGCATGGGTCCATTTATCCACAAATTTTTTTCAACAAATGTATTGGAAATTTTTTTGGATATTTGTGATAATTTGAGATAACTCACAGATAAATTGTGTAGCTTGGAAGTAGCAAAAGATTAAAAAGGTAGGTATGCTGTAAATGCAAAAAATGTAGATTCTAGCCTATTTTATTATTTACTACCATAAAATATACACAAATCTATTATAAAGTTAAAGTTTATGAAAACTTACACACTTTCAGACCATACATGGCACCATTTGCAGTTAAGAGAAATGTAAACAAACTTAAGGGTGAAGTATTAAATCATAACTGCATGAAATGAACAGCAATACATATGTACTACTGTAATAATTTTGTAACCACCTGCTGCTGCCATTGTGGTGAGCTCAAGTGTTGTGAGTATCTGCTTAAAATGCCTTGTGATGCTAATCATCTCCACACGAGCAATTTCATCTCTCCAGTAAATTGTGTCTAGCAATAAAAAGTGATATGTCAACATTCTTGCATTTTTCATTGCGTTTAGTGCAATACCGTAAACCTTGAAAGCACCATGGGACCCATGCAAAGTGCCAGTAGTAATGCTTGAAGGGCTCCCAAGAAACAGAGAAAAGTCATGACATTACGGGAAAAAGTTGGCTTGCTTGGTATGTACCATAGATTGAGATCTGCAGCCGTGGTTGCCTACCATTTCAGACAGAAGATTCATCTTGACAGCAGATGACAGAAACTTATGATATCAACAAATATCATACAGGTCTATAAAGGTATTTTCTCTTCCTTATGATTCTCTTAATACCATTTTTTCTCTAGATTACTTTATTGTAAGAATAGATTGTGTTTATACATATATATACACACACACATATGTCATACAAAATATGTGTTAATCGACTGTATATGTTACCAGTAAGGCGTCCGGTCAACAGCAGGCTATGAATAGTTAACATTTTGGGAAGCCAAAAGTTATATGCAGATTTCTGCATTGTTTAAGTGTCAACTGTATATATGAAAAAGGGGATGATCTTTTCCGTGAAGCCACTGCCAATGTTGCATTTCATTTGGGCTCCCATACACTTCTAGGAAACCTTTCTTTGGTAAATTTTACAGTAGAATCTCATGGTTAAAAGCACAGGATTTGAAGCCAGACTGTCTGGTTCAAAGTCTGGTTACACCACTTAGTGAATGACATTAAGCAAATTATTCAGCTTTTCTATAACTTAGGTTTTTTTCATGTGTAAAATGGAGATAATAAGAGAACTTACTTGATGGGACTGTTGTGAAAATTAAATGACTTAGAGATCCTTAGAAACATCCTCAGGGAGAATGAAAATTGTTGGCTCTTGAAGTTTCTGGGCACAGGCAAAGGTAGAATACGCAACAGAATAGAAGTTTTGGACAAAAGAGAGCATACATCAGGATGGTGGAGGTGAAAACCAACATTTCATAGGGGAATTTAGGAAAGGAATCCTGAATGATGCATCATGAAGTCATACATTCTACCAGCACCCACCTTCAGCACCGGCACCCAAGGAGAATGACATAGGCAGATGCCACAGGGGAGCAAAGGGTGTTATAGAGAAACAGTAACTATTACAAGCCTAACTGGTCCCTTTCGGAATTTCAGTAAGTTATTTTTTCTCTAGAGAAATAATGTAGCTGTCAAATATACTTCTCTGGCTAACTGCTTCATAACTCCAGATAGTTACAGAAATTGTTGCTGCCAACATGAGTCTTAAATTACGCCAATTAGACTGCAATTCAGGAGTCTAAGACCCTGAGTATATGTAAGGAAAAAAAAAATAAAAGAAAACTGTTTTGAAAAAGAAGCCAGGCAAGCATTTTAGAGAGAGAAAAAGAAGTGTTTATTCAATGTTTATTCAATTTTCATGCCTAAATTTAAATGCTTCTTAATTCAATTAAATTGTGTCAAATTGAGTATTATTAAGCACTTACTATATGTCTGTCTGTTCTAGAGGATGCAAATGTATTTATGCCTAGGTGATATAAAAATCTGCATTAGGTGAAAGGACTTAGGCATGTGAAAAAAATTAGAGAACAGAGTTCGATTATAAGCAACTGGGAAAACATATGCTCAGTTAATAATCTATAAGAGTGGTCAGAAAAAATAAAATCAATTTTGGTTAGAATTATCCATGAAGGAAATGGGAAAGAAAGGCCATTGGCAATGATAGAAAGGGTATTTGAAAAGAGAGGAGTAAGGTTACCTCAGCCTACAAAAGCACAATTTTAGCTATAGAAACATGGCCTAGTTATATTTGAATATTATCATTGGGGAGATAGAGATGGATGCAAACAAATACAGTAGACCCTTAAACAACATGGATTTGAACTGCATGGGTCCATTTATCCACAAATTTTTTTCAACAAATGTATTGGAAATTTTTTTGGATATTTGTGATAATTTGAGATAACTCACAGATAAATTGTGTAGCTTGGAAGTAGCAAAAGATTAAAAAGGTAGGTATGCTGTAAATGCAAAAAATGTAGATTCTAGCCTATTTTATTATTTACTACCATAAAATATACACAAATCTATTATAAAGTTAAAGTTTATGAAAACTTACACACTTTCAGACCATACATGGCACCATTTGCAGTTAAGAGAAATGTAAACAAACTTAAGGGTGAAGTATTAAATCATAACTGCATGAAATGAACAGCAATACATATGTACTACTGTAATAATTTTGTAACCACCTGCTGCTGCCATTGTGGTGAGCTCAAGTGTTGTGAGTATCTGCTTAAAATGCCTTGTGATGCTAATCATCTCCACACGAGCAATTTCATCTCTCCAGTAAATTGTGTCTAGCAATAAAAAGTGATATGTCAACATTCTTGCATTTTTCATTGCGTTTAGTGCAATACCGTAAACCTTGAAAGCACCATGGGACCCATGCAAAGTGCCAGTAGTAATGCTTGAAGGGCTCCCAAGAAACAGAGAAAAGTCATGACATTATGGGAAAAAGTTGACTTGCTTGGTATGTACCATAGATTGAGATCTGCAGCCGTGGTTGCCTACCATTTCAGACAGAAGATTCATCTTGACAGCAGATGACAGAAACTTATGATATCAATAAATATCATACAGGTCTATAAAGGTATTTTCTCTTCCTTATGATTCTCTTAATACCATTTTTTCTCTAGATTACTTTATTGTAAGAATAGATTGTGTTTATACATATATACACACACACACACATGTCATACAAAATATGTGTTAATCGACTGTATATGTTACCAGTAAGGCGTCCGGTCAACAGCAGGCTATGAATAGTTAACATTTTGGGAAGCCAAAAGTTATATGCAGATTTCTGCATTGTTTAAGTGTCAACTGTATATATGAAAAAGGGGATGATCTTTTCCGTGAAGCCACTGCCAATGTTGCATTTCATTTGGGCTCCCATACACTTCTAGGAAACCTTTCTTTGGTAAATTTTACAGTAGAATCTCATGGTTAAAAGCACAGGATTTGAAGCCAGACTGTCTGGTTCAAAGTCTGGTTACACCACTTAGTGAATGACATTAAGCAAATTATTCAGCTTTTCTATAACTTAGGTTTTTTTCATGTGTAAAATGGAGATAATAAGAGAACTTACTTGATAGGACTATTGTGAAAATTAAATGACTTAAATGTGTAAAATGCCAAACCCAATGTCTGGCACAAATAAGCACTTTGTAGGTAGATGCTGCTATTATTATTATTATTATTATTATTATTATTATTATTTGAGATGGAGTCTTGCTCTGTCACCCAGACTGGAGTAGAGTGGCACGATCTAGGCTCACCACAACCTCTGCCTCCTAGCTTCAAGCAATCTCCCTGCCTCAGCCTCCTAAGTAGCTGGGGACTACAGGCATGCGTCACCACACCCAGCTAATTTTTGAATTTTTGTTTTTAGTAAACATGAGGTTTCACAATGTTGGCCAGGCTGTACTTGGACTCTTTACCTCAAGTGATCCTCCTGCCTCGACCTTCCAAAGTGCTGGGATTACAGGTGTGAGCCACTGTGTTTGGCCAATACTATCATTATTGAATTACCTTCTGCTTGTTTCTGAGCTTCATGTCAGGGGCTGTGCATTTATTTCTTTAATTTAAAAATGTTTAATTAACAAAGATTGAATATATTCAAGGTGTACAATGTGTACAATGTGATGATTAGATATACATCTACAGTGTGTAGTGGTTACCACAATTAAACTAACACATCCATCCCCACCCATGCTGTACCCTAGATCATCAAATGTATTCATTATAACTGAAAGTGTATATTCTTTGACTAACACCTACTCATTTTCCCCACCCAGTAGCCTTTGAAAAATGCCATGCTATTATCTGCTTCTATGAGCTCAGTATTTTTAGGTCTCACATACAGGCATACCTTTTTTTTTTACTTTAAGTTCTGGGATACATGTGCAGAATGTGCATGTTTGTTACATAAGTATACACATGCCCTGGTGGTTTGCTGCACCCATCAACCCATCAGCTAGGTTTTAAACCCTGCATACATTAGGTATTTGTCCTAATGCTGTCCCTCCTCTTGTTCCCTATCTGCCAACAGGCCCAGTGTGTGAGGTTCCCCTCCCTGTGTCCATGTGTTGTCATTGTACAACTCCCACCTATGAGTGAGAACATGCGGTGTTTGGTTTTCTGTTCCTGTGTTAGTTTGCTGAGAATGATGGTTCCCAGCTTCATCCATGTCCCTGCAAAGGATATGAACTCATTCTTTTTTATGGCTGCATAGTATTCCATGGTGTATATGTGCCACATTTTCTTTATCCAGTCTATCATTGATGGGCATTTGGGTTGGTTCCAAGTGTTTGCTATTGTGAATAGTGCTGTAATAAACATGCATGTGCATGTGTCTTTATAGTAGAATGACTTATAATCCTTTGGGTATATACTCAGTAGTGGGATTACTGGGTCAAATGGTATTTCTGGTTCTAGATCCTTGAGGAACCACCACACTGCCTTCCACAATGGTTGAACTAATTTATACTCCCACCAAAACAGTGGAAGAGCGTTCCTATTTTTCCATATCCTCACCAGTATCTGTTGTTTCCTGACTTTTTAATGATTACTGTTCTAACTGGCATGAGATGGTATCTTGTTTTGGTTTTGATTTTCATTTCTCTATCAATCAGTGATGATGAGCTTTTTTTCACATGTTTGTTGTCTGCATAAATGTCTTCTTTTGAGAAGTGTCTATTCATATCCTTTGCCCACTTTTTGATGGTTTTTTTTCTTGTAAATTTGTTTAAATTCCTTGTAGATTCTGTATATCAGACCTTTGTCAGATGGATAGATTGCAAAAATTTTCTGCCATTCTGTAGGTTGCCTGTTTGCTCTGATGATAGTTTCTTTTGCTGAGCAGAAGCTCTTTAGTTTAATTAGATCCCACTTGTCAGTTTTGGCTTTTGTTGAAATTACTTTTGGTGTACCATGTTTTATTGTGCCTCACAGGTACTGTGTTTCTTACAAATTGCAGATTTGTGAGAACTCTGTGTCAAACAAGTCAGTGGGTGCTATTTTTCCAACATCATGTGCTTACTTTGTTTCTCTGTTTCACATTTTGGTAATTCTCACAATATTTCAAAAGTTTTTATTATTACATCTCTTATGGTGACCTGCGATCAGTGATCTTTGACATTATTATTGTAATTGTTTTGGAGCATCATAAACCTGATCTATATAAGATGGGAAACTTAATACATGTTGTGTGTGTTCTGACTTCTCCACCAACCTGCTGTTCTCCCATCTCTCTTTCTCTCTTTGGGCCTCCCTATTCCATAAGCCATCACAATATTGAAATAAGGTTAATTAATAACCCTACAATGACCTCTAAGTGTTCAATTGAAAAGAAGAATCACTTTAAGTCAAAAGCTTAGTAAGGAAGCCATGTTGAAAGCTGAGACAGGGTGAAAGCTCAGCCTCTTGTGCCACCTAGCCAACTTGTGAAAGCAAAGGAAAAGTTCTTAAAGGAAATTAAAAATGCTACTCCAGTGAACACACAAATGATGAGAAAGTGAAACAGTCTTACTGCTTATAAAGTTTTGATTTGTCCATATAGAAGATCAAACCAGTCACAACATTCCTTTACGCCAAAGCCTAATCCAGAGCCAAGCCCTACTCTCTTCCATTCTATGAGGGCTGATAGTGGAGAGGAAGCTGCAGAGGTTAGTTCATGAGTTTAAGAAAAAAGGCCATCTCCATAACATAAAAGTGCAAGGTAAGCAGCAAATGCTGATATAGATGCTTCAGCAAAATATCCCAAAGATCTAAGATCATTGATGAAGGTGGCCATGCTAAATAACAGACTTTCAATGTAGGTTATTCAGCCTTCTATTGGAAGAGGATGTCTCTAGAAATTCATAGCCAGAAAGAAGTCAATGTCTGGCTTCAAAGCTTCAAAAGACAGTCTGACTCTCTTATTGGGGGCTAATGCAGCTGGTGACTTAAAATTGAAGCCAATGCTCATCGACTATTCTGAAAAGCCTAGGGCTCTTAAGAATTATGCTAAATCTAGTCTGTCAGTGCAAACAATGCCTGGTTGATATCATATTTGTTTATAGCATGGTTTACTGAATATTTCCAGCGCAGTGTTGAGACCTACTGCTCAGAAAAGAAGATTGTTTTCAAAACATTAATGGTCATTGAAAATATAGCTGGCCATACAGAGGATCTGATAAAGATATACAAGGAGTTTAATGTTGTTTTCATGCCCGCTAACATAACATCCGTTCTTCAGCCCATGGATCAAGCAGTATTTTGACTTTCAAGTCTTACTATTTAAGAAATATATTTTATTTTACTGTATGATTTTGAGACAGAGTCTCACTGTGATATCCAGGCTGGAGTGCAGTGGCATAACCTGGGCTCACCAAAACCTCTGCCTCCTGGGTTCAAGCAATTCTCATGCCTCAGCCTTCTGAGTAGCTGGGATAACAGGTATGCACCACGATGCCCAGGTAATTTTTTTCTATTTTTAGTAGAGATGGTTTCACTGTGTTGGCCAGTCCTGTCTCGAACTTCTGGCCTCAAGTGATCCATCTGCCTTGGTCTCCCAAAGTGCTGGGATTAGATGTGTGAGCCATGCACCCAGCCAAGAAATGTATTTTAGAAGGCTATAGCTGCCATAGATTGTAATTCTTCTTATGGATCCAGGTAAAGGAAATTGAAAACTTTCTGAAAAAAATTCACCCTTCTAGATGCCATTAAGAACATTAACGATTAATAGAAGGAGGCCAAAATATAAACATGAACAG
Organism: Mandrillus leucophaeus; assembly: GCF_000951045.1. Classification (NCBI taxonomy): domain Eukaryota; kingdom Metazoa; phylum Chordata; class Mammalia; order Primates; family Cercopithecidae; genus Mandrillus; species Mandrillus leucophaeus. The sequence continues at coordinate 8,376,022 of NW_012105364.1, forward strand.
CAGAAATTGATTCTAACCCTCATGGATGAATTTAAAGGGTTTAAGACTTCAGCAGAGAAAGTAACTGTAAATGTGGTAAAAATAGCAAGAGATCTAGAATTAGAAAGTAGAGCCTGAGAATGTGACTGAATTGCTGTAATTCATAATCAAATTTGAATGGAAGAAGAGTACCTTCTTATGGATGATCAAAGAAAGTGGTTTCTTGAGCTAGAATCTTCTCTTGCTGAAGGTGCTGTGAACATTATTGAAATGACAACAAAGGATCTAGAATATTATATAAACTTAGTTGATAAGGCAGCAGCAGGACTTGAAAGGAATGACTCCAATTTTGAAAGAAGTTCTACTCTGGGCAAAATGCTATTAAACAGCATAACATGCTACAGAGAAATCTTTCATAAAAGGATATGTCAATCAATACGGTACTTTATTGTTGTCTTATTTATGAAATTGCCACAGCAATTCCAACCTTCAGCATCTGCCACTCTGATCAGTCAGCAGCCATCAACACTGAGGCGAGACCCTCCACCAGTCAAAAGATTATGACTTACTGAAGGCTCAGATGATAATTAGCATTTTAAGCAATAAAATATTTTAAAAATAAATTATGTACTTTCTTAGACATAATGCTGCTGTACACTTAGTAGACTATAACAGAGTATAAAACTGACTTTTATGTGGGAAACCAGAATATTTGTGTGACTCACTGTATTGTGATATTCAGTGTATTGTGGTGATGTGGAACTGGACCTGCAATGTTTACAAGGTATGCCTGTATAAGTGAGAACATAATGGTAATTTGTCTTTCTGTGCCTGACTTATTTTACATAGCATAATGTCCTCTGAGTTCATCCACGTTGTTGCAAATGACAAGTTTCCTTTTTTAATGTTTGAATAATATTCCATTGTATATATGTACCTCAATTTCTTTATTCATTCTTCTGTCCATGGACACTTAGGTTGTTTCCATAGCTTCCCTATTGTGAATAATGCTACAATGGAAAAGGAGGAATAGATATCTCTCCAAAACATCGATTTTATTTTTTACATATATACCCAAAGTGGGATTGCTGGTTCATATGGTAGCTCTGTTTTTAATGTTTTAAAGGAAACTCTGTACTGTTTTCTGTAATAGCTGTTCCAGTACATTCCCACCAACAGTGTACAAGGGTTCATTTTCTCCACACCCTTTCCAACACTTATCTCTTCTATTATTTCTCTTCCTCCTCTTCTTCCTCTTCCTCTTCTTCCTCCTCTTCCTCCTCCTCCTCCTCTTCCTCCTCCTCTTCCTCTTCCTCTTCCTTTTTCCTTCTTCTTCTTTCTTCTCTCCCTCCTCCTCCTCCTCCTCCTCCTCCTCCTCCTCTTCTTCTTCTTCTTCTTCTTCTTCTTCTTC
>NW_012105364.1:8377461-8379071 GCF_000951045.1 Mandrillus leucophaeus
TTCTTCTCCTCTTCTTCTTTTTTTTTTAAAACAGAGATGAGGTCTCGCTATATTACCTAGGCTGGTCTCAAACTCCCAGGCTGACACAGTTCTGCCACTTTAGCCTTCTGCATAGCTGGGATTACAGGCATGAGCTACTGCACCCAGCTTCTTGTCTTTTTCATAGCAGCTATCTTAATAGGTGTGAGGTGATAGATCATTGCAGTTTTAATTTGCATTTCTCTAATGATTAGTAATGTTGAGCATCTTTTCATGCGCCTGTTAGGTATTTGTCTATTTTCTTTGGAAATATGTCTATTCAGATCCTTTCCTTGTTTTTTCAAAACTTTTTGACAAAAATTATATATATTTATTTTGTATAACATATTGTTTGTAATATACATGCATCATAGAATAGTTAAATTGAGCTAATTAACATATGCATTAGTTCACATATTTTGCAGTGAGAACACAAATTCTACTTTTTATAGAGTTTTCAAAGGTATAATATATTGTGTTAACAATATCACCATGTTTTACAATAAACTTTGTAAAATTTTTTCTTGCTATCTGAAATGTTGAATCCCTTCACCAACATCTCCCCAACTGCTCCCCACATCCTTCATTTCCCAACTATTCCAGCCCCAGGTAACCACCATTGTACTCTCTACCTCCATGAGTTCAACTCTTGTAGATTCCACATATGACTGAGTTTATGAGGTATTTTTTTTGTGCCTGCCTTACTTTACTTAATGTCCTCCATGTTCGTCCATGTTATTGCAAATGACAGAATTTCCTTATATTTTAAGTCTGAACAGTATTCTACTGTATATACTATTCAGCCTCTACATAGATATATGGAGCTCTCTCTATATGATATATATATCTATATATAATATATCTATATATAGACATATATGATCTCTATATGATATATATCTATATATGATATATAGATATTATATATATGTAATCTATATATTTCACATTTTCTTTATCCATTCATCCATTGACAGACACTTAGGCTGATCCCATATCTTGGCTATTGTGAATAATGCTGCAATGAACATGACAGTGCAGGCATCTATTTAACGTACTGATTTCATTCCTTTGGAAATACACCTAGTAGTGATTTGTTGGATCACATGGTAGTTCTATTTTTAATTTTTTGACAAACCTCCCTGCTGTTTTCTGTAATGGTTATGCTAATTTACATTCCCACCAACTATGTACAAAAGTTTCCTTTTTCCACGTTTCTGACAGCATTTATCTTTCATTTTTTTGATAATAGCTATTCTAACAGGTGTGTAGTGATACCTCATTCTGATTTCAATTTGTGTTTCTCTGAGGATTAGTGATGTTGAACATTTTTTTCATATACCTATTGAACATCTGTATATCTTCTTTTGGAAATGCCTAGTCAGGTCTTTTGTCCATTTTTTAAATTGGATTCTTTGTTTTCTTACTATTTAGTTGTATGAATTTCTCATATAATTTGAATATTAGCCCCTTATCAGATATATGGTTTGCAAATAATTTCTCTCATTACGTGTTGCCTTTTCATTTTGCTGACTCTTTCCTTTGCTGTGCAGAAGCTTTTTAGTTTGATGTAGTCCCACTTGGTATTGTTT
>NW_012105364.1:8379121-8413891 GCF_000951045.1 Mandrillus leucophaeus
AAGTTTCCTTTTTCCACGTTTCTGACAGCATTTATCTTTCATTTTTTTGATAATAGCTATTCTAACAGGTGTGTAGTGATACCTCATTCTGATTTCAATTTGTGTTTCTCTGAGGATTAGTGATGTTGAACATTTTTTTCATATACCTATTGAACATCTGTATATCTTCTTTTGGAAATGCCTAGTCAGGTCTTTTGTCCATTTTTTAAATTGGATTCTTTGTTTTCTTACTATTTAGTTGTATGAATTTCTCATATAATTTGAATATTAGCCCCTTATCAGATATATGGTTTGCAAATAATTTCTCTCATTACGTGTTGCCTTTTCATTTTGCTGACTCTTTCCTTTGCTGTGCAGAAGCTTTTTAGTTTGATGTAGTCCCACTTGGTATTGTTTAATTTTATTGCCTGTGCTTTTGGTGTTCTAGCCAAAAAACTATTGTCAAGACCAGTGTCAACGAGATTTTCTCCATGTTTTTTTCCTAGACTTTTAATGGTTTCAAGTCTTGCATTTAGATCTTTAATCCATTTTGAGTTGATTTTTGTGTATGGTGTAAGATAAAGGGCAAATGTCATTCTTTCTCATGCAGATGCTCAGTTTTTCAAACATAATTTATAAAAGAGACTTTCTTTCCTTATTGTTGAATATCAGTTGACCATATATGCATGGGTTTATTTCTAGATTCTGTATTTAGTTCCATCAGGGTGCTATGCCTTTAATGTGTTGCAACTCTAGAGTCTATCATAGACCTAGAGTATAGGAGAAGTAAACAAATCTTTGATGAAGAAAAGAAAGTCTATTTAAATGAAGCATTGTTTAATGCTATACACCCCTTCCCCACATACATACCTTATGGCAAGATACAATTTGCTTAATGAACACCCTCATGCCATTATAGTAGTTATCTTGTTTCCAGCTGGCTTACAACTTGGACCCCTCTCTGAAATTCTGAAAGTCAGTGTGGAAACTTTAGCCATATTAAAACAACAACAACAACAAGAAAAAAAAAAAAAACCATCTACACAATAATAGCGATAACCTTTCTATAGAGCTGAAAGTTAATCTACCTTTGCTTCTCTGGTGAGCCATGGTAGGTTCCTGAGCAGGGGAGCATTGTAATAATAACAGTGTTTTAGTATTTCTTTTTTCATTAGACATTAAAAAAAAAAAAAGAGAGATAGGATTTTGCCATTTGCCCAGTCTAGTCTCAAACTCCTGGACTCAAGCAATCTGCCCACCTTTACATCTCAAATTGCTAGGATTACAGGCATAAGCTGCCATGCCCAGCCAGGAATATTTATGTGGGACATATCTAAAAAGTAGATTGTCTTGAAGAGAGAGCAGCTATAAGGTGGTCAGGTAGGCATGAGGTAAAAAGGACTAGGACCCCAGTGAGCATTTTGTCTACCTTTGCAGTAGACATGGCAGATACCAGATGTATATTAAGAATATTGAATAATGGAGACCATTGGAAATAACATGTGAAGAATACACATAATGCTTTTTAAAACCAAACTTACAGTATCTTATATTATCTGTGGCTGTAACTACTCATGTTCACTTTTTCCTTTAGCGTGAAGTATTAGTAAAGGCAAAACATTCTGCATTCCAACAGTTGACCTACTGTAATGATCATTTTATGTGCTAACGTGACCAGACCACAAGGTGCCCAGGTTAAACATCATTCTCAGCATTTCTATGAGGGTGTTTTAGGATGAGATTTACCTTTAAATTGGTAGACTGAGTAAGGTAGATTGCTCTTCCTAATGTTATGGGCCTCATTCATGTGCTTGACAGCCTGAATAGGACAAAATGGCTGACCTTCTCCAAGGAAAGCTTTCTCCCAACCTTACTGACTTCAAACTGGGACATTAGCTTTTCTCTGCCTTATGATTTGAACTGAAAAATCAGCTCTTCCTGGAACTCAGACTTACTGACCTTTGAACAGGAACTATACCATTAGCACTCCTGAGTCTCTAGCTGGCCAACTCACCTTGTAGACCTTGGGATTTGTCAGTCACTATAAAAATGTGAGCCATTCCTTATATCAAAATAAATTTATTATAAGGAATTGGCTTATTGGTTCTGTTTCTCTGGAGACCCCTGATTAAAACACCTATACTATAGATTTTTAAAATCTACTAGGCAATTTCTCTCAGGTTCACATGGATATTGAAACAAAGAGAAAAATTCAGATGTTACTTGCAAGCATAGTCTTCCTATTAAATAAATTTTCCATGACATTAAAATTAGTATTAGCCATGGCGATTATGTGTTCTTTCCTCTCTTAAAGTAATGGTACTTTTATCTAAAATTCATTTCATAATGATATATTCAATGATTACTTGAGTCTTCTTTACTTACATTAATTAGGCTTTAACAAACCAGACAGCCCATAAAATAATAAATAGCTTGAAATTAACATAGTGAAAATTCATTTAAAAATCTCTTGGTTTCTTAATTTACTGCTGCTCCTGAATAAATATGCTCAGATATTTTTATTTTCCTTTAGTGTGAATCATTTCAACTTAAAGATTAGACGTTTAAATATTTTGAGACTCTCCAATGTTTTCCAACAGTGAACAATTTTAAAAGTTTCACATCTCTTAATGACTATGAGTTCAAATAACACATTCATGATAATCTGTTAGTTTAATATACATACATGTTAACATATATATATTGAACTAACATTTTAACTAATTACATATTAGTTTCATATATATTTGTTTAGACCTGTGCACAAATATATGTATGTACACACACACACACACACACAGATAGGCTTGTCCACACATAGATCTGTGTATATTCTGTCTGTAATGATTTCAGGTAAACAAATATATTTAAGTGGAGATAAAATGTATGTTTAACTAGTGACTTACATAGCTACTCTTCAATGTATGGCAATCATAAAATCAACCTCAGCCACAGTGGTATTGGTGATTATGATAATAAAACTTACATATGTAATGGGCTTAGCAAGTTTGTGCAGCAAGGAGATTGGCATGGTGGCCCATGGTATCCTGCAATGCTAGGATTATATTTGTAAGAATAGCAAGTCAGCTGTCCAGATGGTAATTATAGCAAAGTAAGAGCAGACTTCAACTCATAGTCTCAGGGCCACTGATCAGGGTTGCAAGAATATAGGAAACATATAATAAGAGGATTGTAAATGTCCTGACAGCCTGACTTAGTCATTTTCTGGTAGTATAGGTAGACAGAAGAAGTTCAGTTCTTCCCGGGCCTGAGGAAGTGTTCGTGAATTTGCAGATAAGGACAGGGTCTGTGGTCATATGGTTCATAGAGTGAACTGCTGATAGCCTTTGGTAAAAGCTAACGTAAGAAAGAGGTGCTTTGGTGGCCAGGTGTGGTGGCTCAAGCCTATAATCTCAACACACTGGGGGGTCAAGGCCAGAGGATTGCTTGAGCCCAGCAGTTTGAGACCAGACTGGGCAACATAGCAAGATTGTCTCAACAAAAAAAATTTAAAAAAATAGCCGGGTAAGGCAGAGCACACTTATAGTCCTAGATACTTGAAAGGTTGAGACAGGAGGGTCACTCAGGCCAGAAGTTTGAGGAGCTGTGATCATACCACTGCACTTCAGCCTGAGTGACAAAAACGAGACCTTGTATAAGAAACGAAAAAGGTGGTTGGAGGTACTGTGCTCTGAGGTTTTGTTTCTGACTCATGTGTTAAAATGTCTTGACCTGGGACCTGGTTTAGATGAGGATTTCCATGGAAAATTGACTATTCCTTTGCAGATTCTTATTTATGAAACTCTCCTTGGCAGTCTTCTGTCTGGTTTGCATCTCAACTTTGACTTGTGCAACCCCATACCCAAAAATGAAAACAAGCTCTTGATGCTTCAAACATGTGTTTATTCTATCCTATGCATCTCTGTTTTAGTGAATTACAGCACATCTACCTTCTGATCTGTCTGAAAGCCTAGGATTTAATTCCTCCTTTTCCTCATCCCTGCTAGTACTACTGACATAGTCCTATACTAATCTTCTTGCTTTAATTCCTTTTCTGCAAGGCGTCTAGTCTAATATTCTTAAAACTAGATTATGCCTGATTGAAACTCCTCAATGAATTCCCAATATACTAGGAAAAAAATCGAACTTGTCTCTTACTGACATTGCCCTGATCAGACTCCCGCAGTGTCTCATTTTCCTCATTCCCACCTCTTCATTCCTCCAGCAACAATAACTTTCTTCTTGTGGCTTGAACGTGCCAAGTCTTTTCCCAGCCTCGATCCTGTATGCTTGCTATTTTCTCGGTCTGGAATTCTCTTCCCCTTGTTTGCCACATGACTCCTTTTCATTCTTCAGGTCTTTATCACTCGGCATTCTGTGACAGATAACAGAAACCACTCCACTTTCATCAGAAGGGCACTTAACATGATAAGTCAGTGCTTACCATTTTTTAGAAGGTCTTTGGAATAGCTCCTGATGTGGAGCTATTCCAGACTCCAAGAACACCATCGCAGAACTGGCCCTCTACATCTGCCTCATTGGGAAGCTGGGGAGTTAGGAGGCTCCCGTCCCAACTGCTGGCTTCAGGGTTGTACTACTGTAACCATGAGCAGGGGATCAGGGAGTGGGGTCAGAACTATTACCTTCAGGAACACATCTTATGTGCTGTCTGACAATAAGGAGGCTGGACTTCTGTGCCAGTGAAGTAGACACCTTTTCTGCCACTGCGTCGTCTTTTCTACAGCTTAGTTCTGAATCAGTGCTTCTCATGAGTATATCTGGTTGTCTGTGTCTAAATCCAGATCCCTAGCTGCGGAGGAGGATATGAAACATAGCTTTCAGCTTTCCAGTTTCTGGAGCACAAGAAGGTATGCAAAATGAGGTTGAAACAGATGATGGTCTGCTAGAAGGCCTCCCCTCATTCCACCTGTCCATCCCATGAAATCCTATTATATCATCCTCTTTATTCCCATAATAGCAGTTGTTATAATCTCTATCCTTTTTAATTTGTTTTTCATTTGTATACTGTCTGAGTCTTCCACTGCTGGACTGTAAGCTCCACAAGGCAGGGGGCTTTCCTAACTTATGCAGGACTTGGCATGTGCAAATGCTAGCACAAATGTGTTGTTGAATTGAGTTGAATAAATGAATAAATAGAGCCTACTTATTATTTCTATATTCACTAAAGGACACTCATTGGTCTCTGACAAGATTCCCTTTTACTTGGGGTGACCCTATAACTTGTTGCTCAAACAGGGACACTTTGGAGAGAGAAATGGGTAGCATGATTAATAATTGTACTAAGACAGAAGGCATGAAATGGGACTGTCTAAAGCAAACCGGGCATACAGTCATCAACTTATTACAATCTCTATTCTCTGACAGACTCATCTTCTTAGGTTGCCTCAGAGGGATCCAGATGTCTCTACCCTGGACAACTCTTTTTACTCCTTCATTTTTTCAGTCGTTGCGTAAGAATTTTAGTTACATGGACTATGACAACAGTTTCATACTTCTTGTGGGATTTCTAAAACTAAAAAAAATTCCCACAATATTTTACTATCTAGACTATTTGAACTTGATTCTAGATCTTGTAACAATAAAAATCAAAAGCAGGGTTCTAGTGTATGGTTTTCCAATGTCATTTTAAGTAGGTTACTCAGCAATCACTGGGAGAGTTTACTAGAAACAGATTTTTAAAAACATCTCTGTTGGAGCTACTGATTTCTTTAGGGGAGCTCAAGAATCCATTCCTTATAAAACTACCAGTGAGTATGGTGCATGGTTAGATTTAAGAACCATGAGATAAGAAGCGTCTGAGGCCCCTCCTATATTTGGTACAAGGATTAATAAGTACCTTTAACATATATAATCATTGGCATTAACTATGGTAAAAGCTATAAATGATTCAGCAGTGGGAATTGACAGGCTACTGTGCTCTGGCGTGCAGGATGTCTATGTGATGTGATGCATGTGTTTGCAATACAAGGCAGCCCACCCCCAACCTTCCGGGCCTGCAGCTGAGATCAACTGTGACTAACCTGATTCCAAAACTAGCTGACTCATTTCATTGCTTCCTGTTTCTCTTATTATACTTTGAAATGTTTTCAGTGAAGAGACTAGCACTCTGCCCAGTGTACTGTAAGTGCTTGGTAATTATTGGTTATATATATATACATTTATTAAAAGAAGGAAGGAAGAAAAGAAGGAGTGGAAGAGAAGGGGAGAGGGAGGAAAGGAAGGAGGGATCAAGTAATGAGGCAATATGGTAAATATAGTAGAGAAACAAATTTACTGTTCTTTATCAGGATGCAATTTTAGGAATTTAGGATTTAGGAACATAAACACAAAATATATTGGGAACAAGACAAAATTGTGTCCTCTGTTGTTTCAGATGACTTGTTAAAAACTGAAGTTTTATTGCACTGGTTTTTACACATCTGAGTGCTAAGGTAACTGCTTGTTTGACTGAATGTAACTTAAAAACATATGTAATTGACATTGTTTATTTTTGTAAATGATGTAACAGGTTGATGTGAGAATGGGCTTGCTCAGGGTGAACTAATTTGGGACTGGAGTTTGAGAGGGCCTTTTATCACCCTCATCAAATTGTGTAATTTATTTTTTTCAAAATATTAAACTTTAAAATATAGATTATAACATTTATTTTAGGGTTGTGAGAATATGAGAATCAAGGGATCTAATGAATGAGAATCATTGTTTTGAGAATCAATGAGCTAAGGAATGAGAAAGTTCTAGGAAATATTTTAAAATGAGATATTTTAACGTGAGGTATAAAAAAGATTACTTGCCCTTTTCACTGAAACAGATTTTCTCAAAAATCATGAATAACTAGAATATGGAGGCATGCTGTATTCAAATCTGTTGCAGTCTTCAGCCTTATTTTCATTATATTGAGCTCTTGATTTCTTGATATATTTTAGGTCCAACATGGTTTCTTTCAGATACCAGGATCTGAAAGAGCTTTTTAATGAAATAGATTTTTAATATTCATTCATTGTCTAGATATTGTGAAATTGCTGTTGTTCTATACCAATCTTAGACGTAATACAACCTGCAGTTACTGATGTGAAATTGAATGGAGCAACTTCATTCTGTAAAGTTGAATCAGTGATTAAAATAACCCTATGAACCATCTGAACAGTGTGTGTGCATTGGTTCTGGTTTTCTTCTATCTAATTGTAGTCCCAATATCAGTTAACATCTTCCATCTCTCTGTGCAGTTATGCTTACTTACTCTGAAAAGATGTTATAGTGACTGGAAAAAGATCAGTTTATCCATCAATAGACCTATATCTCATATCTCCTAAAAATGCACTTTCCATCATTCTCTTTTGAGCCAATATTTATTATTGTCCCAAAAAATGTGCATTGCAACTGGAGAGATGCAGCCAGCTTAGGCAAGCATGCCTGTAGTGGGCTTAGGGCATTTCTGGGGCACTCTGTCTCTTTATCTGGAGCCTGGAAATGATTGTTTGACACACACCAAAGGGAGAACTTCATCAGACACTGAAAGTGGTACCTTGGAGTCTGCAAAAATAATTCCCATTGCTCCAGGGTTGGAGAAAAGTAAAGATGCAGAAACATAAAAGTCAAAATCAAAATGTAATAGAAAAATGAAAGAGGAAATAGAAGAGGAAGAAGGTGATAAAAATAAATGTATGAACTGCTTTTTTATTTAGCAGTCTTATCAAAATCACAGGGGATTTTTTTGTCTGTCAGAGTCTCAAATCCTTAGGCATCTCATGAAATATCATGAATTTTCAATGTGCTTTAAATTTTACATTTTTGAAAGCAAGGGAATTTTCTTACATACCGCATCAGTCCAGCAGATACAAAGTAGCACAACAGAACTCTTATAAGCTTATTTTTATCGAATTCACTTCTTATAAAAGCAGTACAGTTACAATTGAGGGAAATAATGGAAAATGGCTTTGCTGTGAATTTTGATGACTTTGTTGAATCTTTAAATCTAACCTCATTCCGTCTATCATTAGTCTTTTCCTTTCATGCCCTTTGATGGCAATCTTGTTTTACAGATGAGCCCATTAATTCACTGGGAGGTTAAGTAATTAGCTCTGCCTGGCAGTCAGGTGCAGGGTTAAGATTAGACAAAAGTCCCTCAGGGTCCAGTGATTGCTAAACTTTGAGGACAGTGACCCTCCTTATTATAAAACCAGACATTCAGAAATTATCTAACAGCTTCTTTTACCACATTCCAAAGAAAGTTTATTTACCTTTAGAGAGAAAGAGCCTACAATGGTTCTAAAAACTAGGTTGCTAGAAAGACAGTTTCTCCTCAGAAGCTAATATAATTTAGAGAGAATTTCTTGAGATAAATATAAATGTATTTCAATTTATGCAATGCCTACATAATTAACAAATAAGTAAGTATTTGTTTGACTTGTTAATATTCCAGGCACCCCAACAAGCTCTATTGGGGTTACGAAGGTATGCAATTCATAGAACCAGCCCACACTGAGTCATTCATTGTTTCGTTGTTTCATTCATTCATTATGACAGTCAATTCATTTATGACAGTTGTTAAATTAATGAAAAAGTAACTTCATTAGGAAATGTTTCACGGTCTAGATTGTATCATATGGATAAAATATTAACAGACACAGAAGTGTGAGTCCTTCCAGGTATAGGAAATAACATGACAATCTTCCTCCTAAACAAATCTCTGTGGTAGAAAGACACAGTAACATTTATTGAGTAGCATACGCACTGATATGCCTAGAGCATTTTGTAATATGAGTACATGTGGAAAGTAATTTTAATGTAAGTTAAATATTTATAAAATACATATTTAAAAGATAAGCATCATTTTTCTTCAATTTTGTGATTCATCTAGTTTTCTGTACATGGTAGAAAATAGAACAATTCTATTATATTCCAATCCTTCCTCCACAACCCTCTCAATAAAATTATAACAAAGAGCAAGCCACTACATAATTCCCCTTCCACTTACTATAGAAGAAAATCAACTCTTAAGATTAATTGTGAGGGTTTCAGTAGAGTATTGCCTAATTAAAGATGACCAGAGAAGCGGCAGCCTCAGAAACTCCTTTAATTTGACAGCCTCAATACTTAGCATGTTTAAGAGTAGTTCTCAGGGGTAGTTCCACAATCTAGTCCATTTGTATAAACCTTCAGAACTTCACTCAGACAATAGGAGTGTGCAAAGGAATAACTTGCTTCCATGAACAACACACATTTACTGCATTTGCTTGCATTGTTTCTCAGCTTTTTAGTAAATATTTTATTTCTGAAATGAAAGAACTGTTTTATGGAAAAATTCCTTCAAGATGCAGATTTCCGTGAAGTTGAGGTTCCAGCCATTGCAGTCTTGAGTATAATTTCCACCTGAAGGTTGGGAAAGAGCATTTTTGAAGAGATGTGAGCAACACTTAAGCACCCCTTCTATATTTTCAGCAAATAGTGTTTTTAAGGCTTCTTTGTTCTTCCCTTGTTAAGTCTTCAGATTAGTAACTGCTGATTAATGCCCCAAAGATAAGGGATTACAGGAAGATAAGTATTGCATACTAATTTCCCTAAATTTGGGGATGGGGAGAAATACAGAAAGATGTGAGTAAATGCTATAAACATTTCAAAAGAAAAAAAAATGACTCACAATGGGGAGATGTGTTAATGTGTTGTTCAGGCAATAAAAGTGCTTTACTTTCCTTCTTTTATAGTGTATATTTAAGGCATACAACATGATACTTTGATGCATGCATATTACATAGATATTTAGTGAAATATACTAAGGTCAAGCACATTAACATATCCATCATGTCACATAATTACCTTTTTAACTTTTCTATTTTTTGGTAGTAACAGCATCTAAAATCTGCTGTCTTAGCCAATTTCTAGTATATAATACAAAATTATTAACTGTAGTCCTCGTGCTGTACATTAGCTCTTGAGACTTATTTATTTCAGTTGTTTATATAACTGCAACTTTGTACCCCTTGACATGCACTTCTCCATTCCACACCCCCTCCTTGTCCCTGATAACCACTGTTGTACTATCTTTTTCTATGGGTTTGACTTTTTTTTAAATTCCACACATAAGTGAAAACATACAGTATTCGTCTTTCTGTGCCTGGCTTATTTCACTTAGCATAATGTCCTCCAGGTTTGTCCATTTTGTCACAAATTGCAGGCTTTTCTTTTTTTTTTAAGACTGAACAATATTCTATTGTGTATATGTTATGCATTTTCTTTATCCATTTATCCCTTGAGGGACACCTAGGTTGCTTTCATATCTTGGCTATTGTGGATAGTGCTGCAGCGAGCATCGGCGTGTGGATATTTCTACAAGGTGCTGATTTCACTTCCTCTTGGGTATATAACCGGAAGAGGGATTGCTGGGTCATATGGTTTCGCTGCCTCGGTGGGAAGCCCCCCATAGTTTTAAAGGCCTGTATTCAGTAAACTGTCTACAACAATCCCATCTGAGCCTCCTTTTCTTCAGCCTCTGTCTCTCTCTGCTTTGGCATTTTTCTTCTCTGTCTGCTTCCTTCCCACATCTCTTATCCATTGCCAGTTCCGTTTAGCCTCAGCAAATAAATATGTTCAAGTTTCTTATTTCATAAAAGAAAATAAAAATAAATAAATAAAAATATAACCTTTAAACCTTCTACCTCTCTCTCAGTCATAGAGAGGAGGCTTCCATGTGTTAACACTGCATCATTATCCTCAGCAAACTAACACAGGAACAGAAAATCAAAGACCACATGTTCTCACTTGCAAGTGGGAACGATGAGAACAGATGGATACAGGGAGGGGAACAACACACAATGGGGCCTGTCAGGAGTGGGGGGCGGGGGAAGAGAGAGCATCAATATCAATAGCTAATACATGAGGGGCTTAATACCTAGGCAATGGGTTGATAGGTGCAGCAAACCACCATGGCACATGTTTACCTGTGTAACAAACCTGCACATCCTACTTATGTATCCCAGACTTAAAATAAAACACATTTTTTAAAAGAGTTTTTGTTTCTTAAATTTTGCATCCAATTGAGTGCATCACTCACTTCATCCTACTCCTGGCCCTGTGTATCCACTTGTGAATTTCATAGGTAACTCAAGCTATTTGTCTTCTACCTTCAATCAAGCCTTCTTTCACACTGTTACTCCCTGTTTCTGTGAATGTCATCACATTTTACCTGGTTGTAAAAGCCAGAAAGCTGGCTTGCCTTCACCCTTTTCTTTATCCCTGTCTCGCCAACCTTATAATCAATGATCATATATTGCCTCTTATGGCTCTTTAATATCTTTCTTCAGAAATACTGTCTCTACTTAAGACCCTCCTCATTTCTTTCCTGAATTGCCAATAATTGTCCTGTAACTATTCTTTTGTGCTGATGTGTCCCCCCATCCTTCTCTGTTTTTTACATAGTTGTGGCCAGAGAAATTTTTCTAAAATGCAAATCTGATCATACATCCTTGACTACTTAAAGTCTTTCAATACCTTTTTATTGGCTTCACATAAAATCCAAAATCCTTAGCAAGCCGTATAAAAACCTTAATCATCTGGACCTACTAAGTCCTTCATTTTTATCTCTTGTCACTGACCAATTAAGACCTTTGCTGAAATTACCTTCCTTTGCAGAAAGGTAAATAGGTTATTTCTCACAGCGTTGGACCTTCTAATATGCTATTTCTTCTGCCTGAAATTCTCTTCCTTTAAAACTCAATTTATAGGGCACATTATCCAGGAATTCTTCTTGATGTTTACAGTTTCAGCTAGGCATTCATTCCATCTACTTCCTGTCATTTGGTACTTCCACTTCATAGCTGATACTGTTTCCTGGTTAGCCTGGTCTCAATGCTATGAGTTATTTGGGAACAGGGACCATATCTTTTAATCCTGTGTCTCTAGTACATTATATAGTTCTTGGAAGGAAGTAGGTATTTCCAAATGATAGAAGATATCAGTACAGAATATTATTATTTTCTCATTTTCATAATAATAACAGAATTCCCTTTAAAAATGTTTTAATGTATTCCTAATTTAGTATTTTGATGGATCAAGATTTGGCTATCTGCCTAGAAATAGTTTTTCTTGAATATAGTCATCTCAGTCCCTCCCCTCACTATCCCTCCTCTGTTGGAAAAGCCACCCCATCCATGCCATCCTAGTACAAACTGAGATGCTTAAAAATCACAATATTTTATTCAGAGGATATCTATGAAGCAAGATTGGGGATACAGGGAAGGAGTAGTTTAACAACTGACAGGACCACACACATTCTGTTTCTCCACTCTTAAGCTCAAAAACCCAGATACATGTTAGAATCAAGGCACGAGACAATTGTTGGCCACATTAAATGCCTCTGACTGGCCGTGGAGCTGGACAAGAATTGCATGGACATCTAGCCCAGACAAGGAGCCTCAAGAGACAAATATATCTAACTGACCTAGACTAATATAATTTAATAGCAAATGCATGAAAGCATCATTAAATATAACTAGTTTTGCCCAAGTAGAACCCAGAGGAGAAATGTAGATCTAAAATAAGACTTAGTATATTTCAACACTCAAGAGCTTTCTTGATCACTTAAAGGCATGCTAACAATTTTCCATACATATGACAGTTATGAGGCAATTAATGAAATACTTTGCAAATCAATTGCAAAAAAGAGAAGAAAAAAATTGAGTAAGTAACAGCTGAAGTAAAAAATGAAACTGCTATAAATATAGATAATAGCTTCCATTAAAAGTGTCTTCCAACATTGGAAAGTTTAATCACAGTTACACTCAAATCATTGGTTACACTCTATTTCACAGCTATCCAGCTTGGAGAAATCTATGCACTATTAAACATGATAGGTTCAATGTTTTTTATAATATCTGGTCAGCAGTGGAAAATTTTGTTAGCTAATTTCATTAACAAGTTTCAGTTTCATTTAATTCTAACAATAATAATTAAAAAGCAAGTACTATTTTTTAGATGGTGCATGTCTAATCTGTAGAGGGGGAGGAATTTTTCTAAACATAGAGGAATTGAGACAAAATCACATAGGGAAACATAAATAGACCTAAATATTTACATTTAGATAATAAATATAACTATATATAGTTGGTTTTCTTATAAATAAATAAGAAAAACATAGTTGAGAGAAATATTTGTTTCAAATGTAAGAGAAACATTTAATATATTGAATATTTACAATGGTCATACAAATTTCTAATGACCTATCTTAAAAAATCTTAAAAAATAGCAATTTACAAAGGGCATATTCCAACAATTTATGAGAGAAACTACATTTGACTGATACATTTATGAAAATGATTAAGACTTAGATGTAATAAATGAAACATAACTTGAGACATATTTTTCATCTTTTGAAATAGAAAATACTTTCAGAAGAAATATTTTGGATTGATAAGAAGGCACAGAGATCAGACTACTATTTTATATGCCTGGCAAAAGATTAAACAAACTATAAAATAAAACTGTCTAGAAAATAATTTGGCAAAATATCTTCTTCTTGCTCTTTGGTTCAGAAACACTACTTCCAAGAATTTTACCCTAAGAAGTAATGTAAAATTTTTAGAAAAAGTATTTGTGCCTAGTTTAAAAGCTTTTTATGTTAGAAAACAAAGGATATATAAATGTCAATAGAATGGAATGTAATACAGGCATTAATGTTGATGCTTATAATAATTTAACAAAATGAGACCATGCTGATAAACATAAAATGCAAAGCACCTACATGGTATGATGTATTGTAGTTATACACACCAAAACACTGAAAGAAGAATGCTAATTCATTACAATGATTATCTGTGGTTGCCAGTCTTATTGTTAATTATTATTGTTTTCTCGTATTTTTAAAATGTATTTTTCATTTTTCATATGGAGCATTTATTATTTTCATAATCAGAAAAAAGGCATTTCTAATAAAAGAAATTTGGTTGGAAATGAATCACAAAGGAATAATAATGTTACTATAACACTGCCTATTATCCTCTAACCTCAAGTAAATTAGTAGATTCTTTGTATCCATGTTGACAATTTGGTTTCCAGTCTTGCCATTTGTTATTTCAGTGAATGACTGCTGTGGTCTTTAGAGGAGGTGACATATCCAATTAATCTTAGTGAAGTTTGAGGCGATTAGTATGTTATTCACTCTTCCAGCCAACTTTTTCCTATTGAGGGTTTGGAGAGTTAGGTGGGGAGAAGGTAACACCATTCTTATTGCTAAAATAATTTAATAAGGATAGTTAAATAAACAAAGCATTAGGCTGTGAAGAGAAATTGCCCATAAAGTATAACCTACTAATTTTCTGATCCTGTTTCTGTTTTACAGGATTGATATTTGGAAGGCGATTATTTTATTCTTTCAGCATTTGACCTTTGATGGGAATCAACTCCCTAAGGAATAGTTTGGTTAAACTAAACCTTAACTGAATTCAAAGTTAGTAAGGAACTCGTCCTCAACAGGGAAGAGAAAAAATTGCAGGGTTTTATTTTTTTTCCAATCAGAACAGAGTATAACTACACTCTACAGTTAAGAGAAGCAATATTAGATATAGCCTTTGGGATTCTGATATATTCTTAGTTTACTGCTTAGTGCCGTAGTATTTTTCCATTATGTGCTGCTGCAAGAATTCAATCTTCCCAGGATGGCATGTTGAACACACCCTCCATATGGAGAGTAATGCCTTGTCCTGAAGATAGTCCCCTCCATTCTCAACATTTTTAACACACATCACCTAATGTTGACATCAAGGACATGGAGAGGGCCTTAGTCATCACTGTCCTTGGTGGGGGATACTTAGAGGCCTTTGTGACTCAACCTCAGGCATTTCCTCATTGTTCTTTGTCACTCTCATTCTATAGCAAGTCAGCATATCTGCTATTGTTCCAGAGTTTGACCCAATTATAGTAGAACTTCAAAGACTGTGGTGTTAAAATTAAAGTTCTGGTACTCAAGACTGTATTTATAAATTTAGTGATACACATAGAACTAACTGTTGGATGGAGAAAATTCATTAGCCCACTCACTTCTGTGTCAAGGTCTTTATTATAGGAAAAGCTTGATTCCCATTGTGAATAGGCAACATTGTCTTTTCTATTCCTGGCTTTCCCCTCCGGTTCTCTTTCTTTTCAGCCTGTTTCCCTTTCCTTCGGAATTCCAAAGCTCTGATCTTCCCTCCATCCTACCCTAAACTTGCCATTGAAAAAGAACTCCATACAGTCTTCTGTCATTCTTGCTGTCATTTGCATTTAAAAGGGCTCGAAGATCTAGGTGGTCTACCAGGATTAAATTCTGACTGAGTAGAATTCCTTGAGTTAGCAGATCCATCAGGTGTATTTTAGGGGTTGGTGTCTCTTCTACCCAGCCGTCTGTGTGTCTGTGTTTGTAATTAAAGGCAGCGCTGAAGTTGATCTGCTCCACTCTGCCCTCCTGCTTGCATGCTTACTTTCGTCCTTGCCGGGCCCCAGTCTTATGCCTTCAGGTGGGCCCAAACAGACTCTCACTCCTCCAATATTGTCTTAACTCATCACTAAAGTGTTGGTTCTTCTGGCCAGCTCTAATGATAACAGCAACAGCCTGTCTGGAGAGGTCGTTGCCATGACACTGGCTGCAGTGCGGGAGGTGTGGCCAGGGCTGCGCCCTCTCAGAAACAGATGGAAGCCCTGCCCCCTTCCAAGTTGGAGGGGCAGGAACCTCACTCCCCCAGGCACCACTGCAGCGACCTAGCTGTGGCTGCGGACTGAGGCATCTCTGCAGTCTTGGGGGCCTGGGAAGCCCCTTTGCCCCTGCAGACTCAGAAGTGCCTGCTTCCTTTGCCTGGCCTCTCCACGCTCCCGGTGCCTGCTCTGATTTCAGAGCAAAGTTAACGCCGAGCCCAGGCGCTGTCACAACCTGGCCAGGTGCATGCACACTTAGGGCAACACCGACACAGCAGCCCCTTGCTGCCTCAGCCCCCTCTGGACTTTGGGCACTGACGAGCATGAGAGGGAAGCCAAGAGGGGGCTAAGGGTCGCTCAGTGTTGGCTTGCAGGCAGCCCTCGGCATGAATACCCTGGACGCCGTGGACACTGTAAACAGCAGGTTAATGGCAACAGGAGGCAGACAGGCTACTGGGTGGAAAGCGGCAAGTCCCTGGTGAAACCCCACCTTCAGGCCAATTCTGCAGATAGGAGTGAGAACTTGCCGTGCTTTTTCCGGGCCCACCCATGACTGCCCACAGACCAGTCAGCATTGACTACCTCCCCTCTGACGCCCATAAAAACCCTGGATTCAAGCCAGACTCAGGCAAATGATGGGCTGACCATCATTTGGCCAGAGGAGAGCTACCCATTATGGGTCTCCTCTTTGCTGAGAGCTGAGCAGATAATGGGATGCCCTGCCTGTGGAGAAAAGCTACCACTGCAGGTCTCCTCTGAGTTGTTCAGTAAAGCACCTCTTTGCCTTGCTCACTCTCCACTTGTCTGCGTACCTCATTCTTCCTGGGTGTGTGACAAGAACTTGGGGCCCACCAAATGGTGGGGCTGAAAGAGCTGTAACACACACACGGCCGAAACACACCCCTTGCTCACCGTGTTGTGGTCTACTAAAAGCAGAGAAGAGCTGCAGCCCTTTGGGTAGCCCAGACCAAGGAACTCCCTGAGCCAAGGCCGAGACATGCTCTTGGGACTCTGCAGTTTCTGGTGTCTTCAAGCTTCCGGGCACCACTTCGTTCCCCAGTGCCAGCCGTAGAAGCTGCCTGTGGTATGCCTGGTTCAGCTACGGCCTTGCAGGGAGCTGGCACCCATGCAGGTGCATGGAGCTGCCCACCCCACCACAGCCAGTGTGCCTGGCTGTGCACAGTTGCTGGATCCCACGCTTGCTTGCTCACATACCCCTCGCCTCTGCGCCTGGCTTGCCCTTGGCATGCGTGGGATCCAGGCCAGTGGTGCGAGCTGAGTGCAGCCTGCCAGGTCGAGTGGGCATAATGAACCCAGCGGGCCCGAGCAAAACAACTCAGGCAAAGGCGCCATCAGCCACAGAGGTTTCCAGCCAGAAAAGCAACACTCCGAAGATCCTGTGACACTAGTAGCAGTAGGAATAAAATCAGAAGCAATTCCCAGCTCCAACACAAGAAGTTTGTCCCTAGAAACCTTAGTTTGCTTTGACTACTTTATTTACACACAGTTTATCTTTTATATCTTCTTCTGGCCAAAACTTCCTCATAATCTGCTCTGTAGAAAATCTCCCACTTTATAGCTTAAACACAGGGAAACAGACCCTCCCTGCCAGCATATATTTATTCAATCCAACTACTGTAATGGAAACATATAGCCTCTCCGAGTCCAGTAGCGTAAGAACAATTTTACCCATGATCACGCAGAAGCTTCTGCTTATATATTTGTTATATGCATAAACTGTGTATGTATATACAAACATAATTAAAATAGCTATTGGGTCGTTATTGAAAGTGAAAATGCAATCTACAATTTTTGATGAGATAAACTGACAGAGTGGATCTACTTCTGCCCAGTCCCTCTCGTTCTGCAAATCTCTTTTGGAAAATCCTTTCCAGCCACCCCTTAGATCCCAGCCTTCTTACCCTTGACACACATACGCTCTACTGGCGGTCTTCAGTTATCTAGTGAATGATTTGTTTGAGGTCAGCACCATGACATTATCATTCAGTTGAGAAATTGAGGCTACTCAGCTTTCATTATTTTAGCCATAACTGCATTTTCTTCTATTAGCCATGTAAAATAGACCCAGTGCTAAACATTTTATACATATTATCTTGCTCAGCCTTCACAATAACTTATTATCGTTGGCATAATTCCTCTTTTACAGATGAGGATACCAGGCTAAGAATGGCTGTTGCCTGTCCCAGGTTGCCATTGTGCAGCAGGGCTCAAGACGATTTTCACAGAATCATTTGGTTAAGGAACAGGCTTTACTGGGGGAAATTTTTAGGCTGGAGTCAGCAAGAGAGGCACACATTCCTGGAGCCTCTTGGCCTCCCACAGAGAGGTAAGCCAGGACCAGTCCCTTGCTGGATACATAGTGGGTTTATATTACATTAAAGCAACATTGCCTGTGATTGGTGTCTGTTCTTATAGAGTAAGGAGAAGAGACTCTGCAGGCAGGCTATTTGTATAACAGGTATAATTGTCAGCTGTTTTCCAGAGTTTTCTGAGGAAGCCAGCTGCTCAAAACCTGGGAACCTTGGAACCAGGGGAAAGATGCAATTGCTCCTTTGGGGGTGAATAAAGCACTGTAACACCATCAAAAAACGTATGAGCATTTTTTGTAGGGGAAAACTGAGAGCTCTCATTGTGAGTTATTTTATTGTCCAGGGAACTGAGAGAAAACATTCCCAGCCACTTTTTGAAAAGTCTGCATTACATGCCATAGATACTGTGTGTGTGTGTGTGTGTGTGTGTGTGTGTGCGCGCGCGCGCACGCGCATCAGAGAAAAAGAGAAAGAGAGAAAATAGGGAAAGGAGGGAAGAATTTAAACCAAGATCTCCATGACTTCAAAGCTGGTATGTTACCTATTTCCTATAATACTTGCCAAACTTCTGGTATTTTTTGCCTTCTATCTGAAACTTCTAAAGTCACTCTCATTGCCGTCTAGCTCAGCTCTACTCCATCCCAAGACAACTATACTTCTGTTCACTCCTTTTATAAACCACTGGGAATATTTATTCTGAGTGAAGCTACGTCTCTAAATCCTGGAGACCTCTTTTACCTTTCCTTAATTACACTTAGGGCTCTATTCGTCACTTACCTCCCTTGAAAAATTTCTGTAGTCAAGAGTATTGCTGTCTCACTCAGCTGCATAAATAGAGCTGCAGAGGACTCCGAGTGCTTTTTTGCATAGAGATTCTTGGTCCTTTAATTTCCTGAAAAATATGAATGCATGTTTCCAATATTTACTTTACTCCTCTATGACATTTTTTGAATTCTCATCCCTCTTGCATTTAATTAACAACTCCTTCTCTATGTTTCATAGTACCCTGAACATATATATATGAGAGAACTTGGCACAAAGGTTTTATTCACTTGTATCTTCTCCTATTGGATATGAGAATTTTAAGGGCATTCAGAGAGTGAAAAACAAAGGCACAGAATGTGACAGGATATTTGCAATACGCATAATGATTGAAATGCTTGTATATAGTCTAGAATGGCTATTTTTTTTAAAAAGCCTACAAAATCAGTGAGTATAAAAAATACAACCCAATAGAAAAAATGAGCATGTGATATGAACATGGACTTACTTCACCAATACAAAGAAGAAAAGTTAAAATGGTCCTAATAATCTAGGAAATGCAAGTTAGGTCCATGAATATGGAAATGCAAATCTAGGTCCATTAATAATGTAGGAAATGCAAGTTAAAGATAAGATAGCAATATCTGTCTATAAGAATGACTAAATTTAAGGGAAACAGAATATCAGGTCTTGGCAAGAGTCTGAAGCTGTAGGATTCTTGCACACTGTTGTGAGGCATATAGGGTCCTAAACCACTCTGTAAAACAGATAGGCAGTATCTACTATGTTTGAAGACAGGCATACCAGATGATCTACCAATTCCATTCTTGGTTACATACTTAATGGAAATACACATCCATTTGCAACAAGGCATAAATAAAAGCATGTTTCCAGCAGTAATGTGCATAATAGCTAAAGCTAGAAATAACCCATATATTCATTAATAGTAGAATAGATACATAAGTTATAGTGTGTCCATGGAATGGAAGACTATTCAGCAATGAAAATAAGTGAATTACAGACAACCATAACAATGGAGATACTTTCCACAAGCAAACTCAAAAGTAGCCTAGCAGATAAAGTTCAAGTGGAGAATTTTATGTAAAGTTAGAAAAATAACAGGCAAAAGCTAAACTAAAAGGTTTAGGAATACACTGTTAGGTGAAAATGATTTTAAAAAATCAAGAGAAAGTTTATCTTAAAAGTCAGAGTGGCTATCAAGAGGAGAGATTTGTGGTTAGGAGCTGGTACACCAGGGCACGTGAGGGCATGTGTGGTGGAGAGTGACCCCCGAACATGCCAACCGTTTTCTGTCTCCTGACCTGTGTGGTGGGCACACAGGTGCTTGTTTTGTAATAACTCACTGAGACATGTGGTTTGGTTTTATTCCATTTTCTCTGTATGTATTGTATTTTATATTTTTAAAACATTATAGAAAGATAAAAAGTGGTAGACGCAAGCTACTGGAATTGTAGGGTGATAGGCACCCTGAGAGGGACAAGACAGGTCAATAATTCCTGGGCTGGTTTTTCACATATCATTGGGTAGAAGGAAATGGTAATGTTGCAGGATCTGCGGGGTGTCACTTTTCTGGCTAGAAACCTCTGTGGCTGGTGGCACCTTTGCCTGAATTTTCACTGGGCCTGCTGGGCTCATTCTGCCCACTTGATCTGGCAGGGGGCACTTGGCTCACACTACTGGCCTGGATCCTATGCCTCCAAGGGAGACTGTGAGTCAGGCATGGAATGGTAAGGGAAGTGTGAGCAAGTGTGGGGTCTGGCCACTGTGCGCAGCCAGACACACTGGCTGCTGCTGCGGGGCAGGCAGTTCCAGGTACCAGTATGGGTCCTGGCTCTCTGTGAGGCTACAGCTGGACCAGGAGGACTGCGAACAGCTTCCCCAGCTGGCACCAGGGAATGCAGTGGCTTCTGGAAGCTTGGAGATGCCAGGAACTTCAGGGCCCCAAAGAAGGAGTCACTGCCCTGGCTCAGGGAGCTCCCAGAGCTGGGCTCCCTGAAGGGCCACAGCTCTTCTCTCCTTCTCTTCACCCACAACATGGCAAGCAAGGGGCATGTTTCAGCCCTGTTTGTATTACAGCTCTTTTAGCCTTGCCATTCAGCAGGTACCAAGGTCTTATCCTGAGTCCAGGAAGAATGAGATATGCAGACAAGTGGAGGGTGACCAGGACAAAGAGGAGCTGTATTGAGCAATAGAACAGCTTAGAAGAGACTCTCAGTGGGCAGCTCCTCTCTGTAGCCAGGGTGTCCCAGTGAGTGTTCATCTCTCAGCAGAGAGGATAGCCCCACTCTGCATTTGGTCATCCCATTGTCTCCTCAACTTTCAGCAGAGAGGAGACCCTGGGGTAGGCAGCTCCTCTCTGCAGCTTGTCATCTGGTCATCTCCCCATCATCTCTCTGTCCTCTGCTTGAGTCTGGATGAGTCTGGGGGTTTTTATGGGCCTCAGAGGGGAGGAAGTGCATGCTGATTGGTCCATGGGTGCCCATGCAGGCCCAGGGAAAAGCATCACAAGTTCACCCTCTGGTATGTGGGAATGGCTCTGAGCCCCCAGGGTTCACTGAGGAGCCTTCTGCCCCCTTCTGCCCAGGAGCCTGTCTGCCTCCTGTCACCATTCATGGCACCCAGGCTGTTGATGCCAAGGAGTGCCTGCAGGCCAGTGCCTGGCTGTCTTCAGCACCCCTTGTGCCCCCCTCCTATGCTTGTCCCCACCCAAATTTTAGAGGGAAGCAAGGCAGCAGGGGGTTGGTGTGTCTCTGCTGCCCTGAGCATGTGCTCCTGGCCAGACTGCAACAGTGCCCAGGCTTGGCCCCAACATTACTCCAAGATCAGAGCATACACTGACAGTGGGGAGAAGCCAGGCAGTGGAAGCAGGCACCTCCGAGCCTGCAGGGGTCAGAGGGGCCTTCCTGGGCCCCCAGGAACAGAGATGCGTGGGTCCAGAGTTGGGGCAGAGCAGCTGCAGCGGCACCCGGGGAGCTCCCACCTGGCTAACTCAGAAGGGGCGGGTCTCCCGCTTGTCCAGGGCTCTTGCAGGCTACCTGGAGCATGGTTCCAGCCCAGGCCCAGCTCTGCCTCAGGTCTCCTCTCTGCTCATCCCTCTGGGCCCAACCACACTGCTCCCCCACCTGCAGGCAACTTGGCCCGGCCCCATCATGGTGGCCCCCAGGGTGGTGGGCTCCATGGGGGCTCCCAGGGGAAGGCTCTGGGGGCTGTCCGCCTCTTCCCCATGACCTCCCCATAGCAGTGGCTGTAAAGAGTGGCAAGTGGGGCCAGGGCCTGAAGTGGGTACTGCTCGACTGCGTGAAGGTGGGGGCAGTGCAGTCAGCTGCCTTGGGGACACGGCACGGTGTCCCATGGCCACTACTGCTGCCCTGCAGCCTCTCCTGCTGCCACCACCTGGGCCTCCTTGCTGCAGCAGGTGTAATGGCAGCAGCCACTCTGCATGGCCCACCGCTGCCATCAGTAACACATTAGGCCAGATGCTAGTGCATTGCTTGCCTCTGAGATCACAGTGTGGAAGATAAAGAAGGATGACATGAAAGTCCAGATTTTCAGACTTCAACAACTTGTGACTAACAAAATAATACAAACAAAATACACAGATCACAAGATGTATGGGCTCCCAATTCCTAAACTAGTAGAGAATCTAGGTTTTACCCATGCTTTCCTTACCTAGATAATCCCTAGAATCTGCAGTTTTGGTCGCATTTAATCCTGAGCCTGTCTGTCTTGCTACGCATCTATTACCCTGTGCTGGAGAGATGCAACTCCATTATACTCCTTCAAGTCAGACTTTTCTGAAGGTGGTTAGGCCATTTACTAGCTCCGATGGAGCCCTGGTGCCATTGAAGTCTTACAGGTCTATAGATATGGCAGGTAATCAAGGCCCCTTCTCTTGCTAACCTGGTGCTTTGCTTGAGGACACCTCTGTCCCAAGTGCAGAGCTCTGCCACTCACCCTAAAATTTTGTCTATCAAAGTGTGAAGGAGGATATTCTCTTCCACAGAGTCCTGTTAGAAAGACACAAGTTACAGCAAGAATCACTGGGAGCCGAGTGTGATAATACACAAAGTGGGCCACTTTCCTGAAGCTGAGTCCTTGGACCCAAGAGGATTCTAGCATCAGCCACAGTCTGCTGTGACTACAGTAGCCTTCCTCTTCAACAGACAGATGCTAGCTTCAGAGTATCAGCTTACACCACCCACTCCATATACAGTGATTGTGCCCTAAGTATGTTTGTTTTTTTCTTTCTTACCATTCTTCCCTCCATTTATTGCCCTATCTTCCATCCTCTCTACTTCTTTCCCTCCTGCTCACCTTCCCTTCATCCACAAATATTTACATGCTAGATACTGTGCTAGGCAATGTAGAATACAGTGGTGAAAAAATCCAACATGATACCTCCTTCATGAAGGTTACAATTGCCTGCCTTTCTGGCCTTATTTGGGGTTATCTAAAAACCTCAGAAATGTTTTAATACTATCTCACACAAAAGGGTATGCAGTCCAAATTCATTTTCTCCCAGGAGCCTTGTAATCTACTATTAACTCATCACTCATGGATGAAAAGAGCTGTGGGAACGAAGACTCACACATCAGCCAAAGACCATAAGTCTTTCCAACAAAAGCAATCAATTTCCAGGCTCCTGTCTGGACAAAATATCTTGTTTATGTAACATACATGTAACATATTTAAACACCTGACTGAATATTAAGAAGAGAGCATTGAATTTTATTTAATTAATACAATATATACTTGATCTTCAGTAAGGTTTACATGTGAACAGTTAAGTGGAGACATGGAGGGAGGGGAGAAAGAAACACCTAGGAGGAAAAGAAGGGAAAATTAAGGAAAAAGAGAAAGGCTCACTAGGTCTGAAATACTTTGCACTTTATGTTGCGAGTTGGAGAATGTGATTACCTTATCTCTGCCCTGTGAAAGGCTAATTAATTGTTTAACAAGAGTTTCAGCTCTTTCGCTTCTCTCAGCTTGAAATATCAGAGGCTTCCTTGGGAATGAGTTAGTCATAGCACCAAACAGAGAAGAAAATGAGCTGAGGCAACAGCACAGACCAGGTTAATGTAAGGCTGGTTAGATTTAAACTAAGGCCTTGCCTGGGTACTTTTTAATCCCACAATAACTCAATTGTGTTTGGGTGGGGAGTAGGAAACAATTGTGGGTTCAGCAAATGTAGAGAACAAGTTTCTCACTTGGGCAGGTTTCCCTGCCTTTCCTTCACCATTTTTCTGACTGCCGTGGTATGCTTCTTCAGTATATTCCTACCACACGGGTCACACACTTTTTTTGTTTTGTTTTTTTGAGACAGAGTCTTGCTCTGTCGCCCAGGCTGGAGTGCAGTGGCACGATCTAGGCTCACTGAATTCAACCTCCGCCTCCTGGGTTCAAGCGATTCTCCTGTCTCAGCCTCCAGAGCATCTGGGACTACAGGGGCGTGCCACCATGCCCAGCTAATTTTTGTATTTTTAGTAAAGACAGGGTTTCACCATGTTGGCCAGGCTGGTCTCAAACTCCTCACCTCGTGATCCGCCCGCCTCAACCTCCCAAAGTGTTGGGATTACAGGTGTGAGCCACCGCGCCCAGCCCACACACTTTTTCTGTAAGGAGTCATATAATAAATATGTTAAGCTTTGCGGGCTAGATTATTTCAGTTGCAACTACTAAACTTTTCTGTTGTAGCCTCAAAACAGCCATAGACAATAGGTAAACAAATGAGTGAGACTGTGTCGCCAGAAAACTGTCTTTGCTAAAACATTGGCAGGCAAAAACAGGGCTGACCATTCTTTGCTGACCTCTGTCTTAGCGAATAAGAGTGTAAACTTTACATAGGAAACGATTGAGTTCAAATTAAAACTATCATCTATAAGATTTGTAACCTTTGCCAAGGAACTTAACCTCTCTAAGCAACTGTTTTCTCATCTCCAAATTGGGGATAATAAAGCCTCCCTTGTGATATCAGAAGAAATAAATCAGATCGTTCATGAAAATTTCCCAAGACAGTGCCTGAGATGTATTATGTCTTCAATAGAGGACAGCTATCATTATTAGTCTCTCGCTCTCCATTCATGCATTCAGTCATTCAGACATTTAGAGAGCGCCTATTGTGTGTCAGATATTTAGTACAGTAGGGATACAATAATACATAATGTCTATCCCTGATCTAAAGGGACTAAATAGTATAGGAGGGAAAATAAACATGTGTATAAGCATTTATACGGTAAGGAATCAGGGCTAAGAAAGGTACTGTAATTCGGAAATGCTTTGGGAACGACTAAGGGTATATACATTTATCTAGTTTAGTTTTGAAGCTTCCTGGCTTTGAATGAGACTTTTTATATTTAGAGCAGTTGCTAATTTATTTCTATATATTGGGTTGGGGTACCTCATCAAATTCAAGTAAAACACACTCATAAAGGAGGAGGAATTACCCATGATAATTAACCATAAATAATCAATACAGTAAATAAATCAAGAAGGAAACAGCCTCCAAAGTTTGAAGAATAGATTTTCTTTTTCTGGAAAACTTGCCTGGATAATCATTGTCAATTAAAAGTATGTGTTTAGAGAAGGTGAGATCATTGAAGCTATTGTGCTCTTGAATTTATCAACTGAAAAGGATCCTTCTTCTGTCTGCCTCTTAAAGCATGTATCTAGCAATTGAAAGTAAATACACCTCAGTGTGATGCCTGGAAGTCTGTGTACTTGGGAATGAGACAAAGTCCCTGCTCTGTCTCTGGTGATTGATTCAGTCTGAAGGAAAACCCTTAAATCTCCAAATCATTGAGTTTCAGCCTAGCTTTTCTTTTCTCTCATGAGGAATACCTCAGGGGATAATAATGCATGGATAGTACTTTCTGTCTTGTTTGCAATCTTATGGTAAAATGTCATTGCCAGGAGGTGGCCAGTAGCTTTGGAGTCATGAGGAGAGTATCTTAGGTAGATTTATCTCTCTTGCACACCAACAACAGTGGCAGCTCTCAGGAGATTGTGGAGAGTGGGGGATGGACTACTCTTGGAAGGAAGTCAGAGCTGGTGAAGAAATGCTGCTGCCACAGAGCAGAAGAGAGCAACTTTTGCTAAATAATGAGATACCTATTGAGGAATCCTAAAATAATAGGGGGGAGTTCTAGTGGGCTAGCTATTCTGCAGCAGTATATGGGGGCAAGAATGAGAATGCAGAAAGGGCAAGAATGAGTATGCAGAAAATGGGGTCTAATAAATATAGGAATTAAGGAGTCAGAGACCTGGCTGCCTGACCACTTCTTTTCTCTACCTGCTTACTGTTCTTTCAAATATTTCTAAAGTACTTATAAATATGTTCCTGAATCACTTCTCATTAAACTCTAAAAATACATGTTTTTTGTTTTCCTTGTTTAAAGCAATCACGCAATGGAAAGGGGAAAGGTGGTAGTGATACACAGGTGAATATACACGTGCGTGTGTGAACAGAAACTAACAAGGGAAAGTTGATCACATAAAGAGTCACCAAACACACACTTCAGGGGCTTCTGAAAAGCACTGAGGGCTTTGCTTTATTAGCACGAGTGGTATCTGGATACCAATAAAAGTTGGAGAAAACAAATATTTCTGGGAAAACTGCACAAAATTAGTTCTTCTTACATTCTCCTAAGCAAAGCATGCTACTAACAATGTTAGTCAGCAGTGCACCAGGGAAAATGGACAATGATAAAATGGATATATTAGTGACAAATAGGTTACTTACAGGAGTTATTAATCTAAAACTCTCCTTCCTTACTTGGCATTATTAAATGGATTGTCTTGTATGCCACTGAGAGGCAAGACCTAACAATAAGAAATAAATAATTGGAAAAATTCACACATTTAATGTAGAAATATGCTGCATTTCTTCCATTGTAATATCTATTGCAAAACAAACTTTACATAATAATAATTTATTTGCTGCATAAAGGGCATTAAAGATACATAACTAAAAAGCAAGTCCCAATTATTTGGAAACATGTGCTAATAATGGCTTCTTGATCAAAGAAATGTGGGTTATATATTTCAACACTCTTATTGAAAGTTGAGCAGGCTGGTCAGGCAGGACTAGAGGTGAGCTTATAGTCTCACCTCTTCTTGACAGTCTTCTGTCAATGAGATCGACAGTTTTCTATTCACAATCTCATAGTTCGTGCACCATAAATAACTATCAGTTGGGAGCTTGCTGTAGCAGAGATATGCCACTCATTCTGTAAGGACTTTGACTTCAGTTCCAGTTGTGCATCTTACTCATTGTGCAATCTGGGGTGAGCCTCCCATTTATTAAGTTCCATCTTCATCGTTTTTTTGTTTTTTTGTTTTTTTGCTCTGTTGCCCAGGCTGGAGTGCACTGGAGCAATTGCAGCTCACTGCAACCTCCACCTCCTGGGTTCAAGTGATTTTCCTGCCTCAGCCTCCTGGGTAGCCAGGATTACAGGTGCCTGTCACCTGGTCCAGCTCATTTTTCTATTTTTTAGTAGAGATGGGGTTTTGCCATGTTGGCCAGACTGGTCTTGAACTCCTGACCTCAAGTGATCTGCCCATCTCAGCCTTGCACAGTGCTGGGATTACAAGCGTGAGCCACCGCACTTGGCCTATTAAGTTCCATCTTTAATGAGACCCTCTGAGAAAAATAGCCCTTGCATCTGCAGATTGGGTTTCATCACCCTATTTTATGTTCTTTCAGCCTCTTGTACTTCTCATGTATGATGATTATTACAATGATGATTTAATTATTTGCTATTTACAGCTGAGTAATGTGGGTCCTAATCAACACTATATGTCCAGCTTCTGCCTTACTATCTGGCATATCGTTGATGCTCCATTTATATTTGTTGAGTAAATAAAGTTGTTTCACTCTCTAGGCATTAGTGTTTCCATCAGTTAGATAAGAACATTATACTAAAAGATCTCTATAGAGTTCTTCCTGCTCTTAAATTCTGTATTAATTTTCTTTTAATGTATCTTCATTTAAAATCTTATATCAGAGGAAATTCTAGCTTTTAATTATGAATTGTTTGTCCATGCAGCCAAAAATAGTTGTAGGTAAAATATCCATGTGGGAAAGATTTCCTGCAGTGTGTACATTTAATGCAATAATTTTAGACATTTAAGAATGAACTGCAATAACTTAAAAATGGGCTGGCAGAGCATTCTCCATTGGACCACAAGCTTCTTGAAGGGAGCTACTATGCTTATTCATCTGTTAAACTCTAGTTCTAGCATAGACCCTGGAAGATGGTCCACAGTCTTTACTGAATTAATAAGGGAAGTCAAGTGAAAAAAAATGGTGGCAAAATAGAAACAAGCAATGCAATGGAAAGCTTTGTTGGCAGAAGCCTGAGGGGCTTGAAGGAAAAATGGAATTAGATAAAGGTACTCAAGTGGGATGTTTTACTTTCTTATTAATGATTTACAAGGGTTTTAGACAAAGACATTTCTGAACTTAAAAACAATTTCCAAATTACTAGTTACAATAATATTTTTATCATTTAAATTTAAAACAATAGAGAGGACCTAGTGCTTAATTGGAGGCTCCCACTCCTCACTGTTAGTCAATTTTGGAAAATTCCAGCTCTTCCTGAAATTAAGATACTATATGCAACTGTCACCGCAACCTGGATATCTGTCAAACACACTCAAGATGCATAAGGTCCTCCAGGCAGCTGAGTACCACTTAATGGAAAACTGTTTACAAAATAATTTTTTTTTTTGACAGAGTACTTCTGAGAAGTGCTCTTAGTTTATCAGAAAGAGGAGAGCTGCTGTTTTAAAAGTGCTTTAAGAAACTTGGATAAAGATATTTCTCTTAAAAAAATTCTGCTTCATTGTCATTTTTCCTCCCCTTGCCCAAAGAATGTTTCAGAATCAACACATTTCTCCTTCCAACTTCACACAAATATAACACTCAGTGACTTTTTTATGGATGAAAGACTTGAGTTACTCAGCAGTTACAACATGACCAAAGACACTTCAGAATCAGATTACTCCATGGTATTCTTTGATTACTTTCTTTGAATCAAGAACACTAGTCTATATCTACTTACCAACTATGAAACATAAAGCAGGTATGTCCTAAATATAAAACAAACTATAAAGAGTGGAAGTGTCTTTTTTTAGATCTGTGTAAATCCTAACCTTCACAAGTACTTTACAAAGAAAAATGATCAAATTCCAGTACTAAATATAAAATCTTATTTTTTGAGTTTTAAAAACTTCTATTGTGAAATTTAGCACACATACAGAAAATTGAACAAAATATAGATTTAAAGCTTAACTGATTTGCACTAAGGGAACACCATCATAATTACCATCAGGTTAATAAGTAGAATGTTCCCAGCGCCTGGGATGCCTCTTCCATGCCCCTTGTTATCAATCGGGATTCCATCAGAGGAAACAGTGAGAGCTACTATAGGAGATGGGATTTGTTCCAGGGATTTGACCTTACACAACTGTAGGAGCTTGATGAACAGTTAGTTTGTTTTGATTTTTTATTTCAATACCTTTAGGAATACAAATGGTTTTTGGTGTTATGGATGAACTGTATAGTGGTGAAGTTGGCTTTTAGGATATCTGTCATCCAAATAGTGTATGTTGTACCTGATAGGTAGTGTTTTATCCCTCATTCTTCTCCTCAAAACTCCTTCTGAGCCTCCAATGTCTATTATACCATTCTGTATGCCTTTGTGCAACCATCACTTAGCTCCTACTTATAAATAAGAACATGTGGTATTTGGCTTTCTGTTTGTGAGTTACTTCACTTAGAATAATGGCCTAGAGTTCCGTCCAAGTTGCTGCAGAAGACATCATTTCATTATTTTTTTTTATGGCTGAGTAGTATTCCATGGTGTATATATATGACATTTTCTTTATACACTCATCGGTTGATGGGCTGTTAGGCTGAGTACGTATCTTTGTAATTGTGAATTGTACTGTGATAACCATATGCATGCAGGTGTCTTTTTGGTATGGCTTCTTTTCCTTTGGGTAGATGCCCCTAGTAGTGGGATCGCTAGATTGAATGGAAGATCTACTTTTAGTTCTTTGAGAAATTTCCATGCTATTTTCTATAGAGGCCGTACTAGTTTATATTCCAGTCTCTGGTGTGTAAGTGTTCCCTTTCACTACATCTGTGCCAACATCTATTGTTTTTTTTATTTTTTTAGTAATGGTCATTCTCAGAGCTTGCAGTGAGCCGACATTGAGCTACTGCACTCCAGCCTGGGTGACAGAGCGAGATTCCGTCTCAAAATAAATAAATAAATAAATAAATAAATAAATAAAGGCCATTCTGACTGAAGTAGGTGGTATCTCATTGTGGTTTTAATTTGCATTTCCCTGATGATTAGTGATGTTGAGGATTTCTTCATATGTTTGGTTGTCATTTGCATATCTTCTTTTGAGAAATGTCTCTTCATGTCCCCCTTTTTAATGGTATCATTTTTTTCTTGCTGATTTGATTTCCTTATAGATTCTGGATATTAGACCTTTGGTCATTGTATAGTTTGCAAATATTTTCTCGCATTTTATGGGTTGTGTGTTTACTCTGTTGATTATTTATTTTGCTATGCAGAAGCTGTTTAATTAGGCCTCATTTATTTCTTTTTATTGCATTCACTTTGGGGGTCTTAGTCACAAATTCTTCTTTGCTCAGAAGAGTTTTTCTTAGGTTTTCTTCTAGAGGCTTTTTGGTTTCAGGTGTTAGATTTAAGTATTTAATCAATCTTACATTAATTTTTATATGTGGTGAGAGATAGAGATCCGGTTTCAATCTTTTATGTGTGGCTTTCCAATTTACCCAGCACCATTTATTGAATAGAGTGTCCCTTCCCTAGTGTATGTTTTTGTCTGCTTTGTAGAAGATCAGTTGGTTGTAAGTATTTGGCTTTATTTCTGAGTTCTCTATTCTATTCCATTGGTCTGTGTGTTTACTTTTATACCAGTACCATGCTCTCTTGGTTCCTATAGCCTTGTAGTATAATTTGAAGTCAGGTAATGTGATTCCTCTGGTTTTGTTCTTTTTGCTTGGTATTTCTTTGGCTATTTAGGCTCTTTTTTGGTTCCATATGAATTTTAGGATTTTTTTTTTAGTTCTGGGAAAAATTATGTTGGTATTTTGATAAGAATTGCATTGAATCTGCAGACTGCTTTGGGCAGGATGGCCATCTTCATAATATTAATTCTTCTAGTTCATAAGCATGGGATGTTTTTCCATGTGTTTGTGTCATCTATGATTTATTTCAGCAGCATGTGATAGTCTCCTTCCAGAGATCTTTCACCCCTTGGTTAATTATATTCCTAGGTTCATTTGTTCTTTGTAGCTATAGTAAATGGGATTGGGTTCTTGATTTATTTTTGGTTTGGTTGTTATCAGTGTATAGCAGTGCTACTGATTTGTGCACATTGGTTTTATAACCTGAGACTTTAGTGAATTTATCAAATCAGGGAGTCTTTTGGGAGAGTCTTTAGGGTCTTCTAGGTATAAGATTATACCATCAGCAAACAGAAATAGTTTGATTTCCTCTTTTGCTATTTGGATGACCTTTCGTTCTTTCTTTTGCCTGACTGCTCTGGCTAGGACTTCCCGCACTCTGTTGAATAGAAGTGGTGAAAGTGGGCATCCTGATCTTGTTCCAGTTCTTAGGGGTGATGCTTTCAACTTCTTCCCATTCACTATTATGCTGGCTATGGGTTTGTCATAGATGACTTTTATTATTTTGAACTATGTTATTTCTATTCCTGGTTTGTTGAAGATTTTTACCAAAAAGGGATGCTGGATTTTAGAAAATATTTTTCTGCATCTATTGAGATGATCATATGGTTTTTGTTAGTAATTCTGTGTATGCAGTGAATCACATTTACTGACTTGTGTTTGTTGAACCATCCCTGCATCCTTAGGATGAAACCCACTTGATCGTGGTGAATTATTTTTATGATGTGCTGTTGGATATAACTTGCTTGTATTTTGTTGAGGATTTTTGCATCTATGTTCATGAGGGATATTGATCTATAGTTTTCTCTTTTGTTATTATCTTCTTTCCTGGCTTAGGTATCAGGGTGATACAAGCTTTGTAATGAGATAGGGAGGATTCCCTCCTTCTCAATCTTTTGAAATTGAAGTTTCAGTAGGATTGGTACCAATTCTTTTTGAATATATGGTAGAAGTTGGTTGTGAATCCATCTGGTCATGGTTTTTGTTTAGTAGGGAGTTTTTTTTTTAAGTTATTACTGGTTCAATCTCACTGTGTATTATTGGTCTGGTCAGGATTTCTATTTCTTCCTGTAAAATCTAAGTGTTGTTAATGTTGGGTTTGTATCAATGTTGTTGCTTCAAACCAAAGATAACTACTAGTATCTCGACCTAGGTACTTCGCAAAGGCCCTACCTCCTAATAGCATTACATTTAGGGTTAGAATTTCAACATATGAGTTTTGGGTGGACACGAACGTTCAGTTCATAAAAGATTATTTGAGACACAAAGTGACTTGCCTGGAAGTTCGTTTCTTCTCCTCACCCTAGGCCTTGAAGAATGAAGGGATCAATATTTGGCCCATATCCATTCCTACATTTATGCCATGTCTATGTACTTTAGCTGTCTAATGAGAAATGTGACCATAATTCTGATTCTTTTTTTCCCCTATTATTTTTCCTTATCTAGGTTTTGTGCTTAGTATGTACAGATCTGATGGTGATTGCCAGCTAACGTTGATCTATGTAATTTGGCTAAACGGCCAGTAGCTTGCCTTGTTGCCGTGGTTGCTTACTCAGATTTTTCTTTTTTTTCTGGGGGCTACATGGTCTTCTTGGGCAGGCCAATAGTAATTTTTTTCATTTATTATACTTATTTCATTAAATTATAGTTATTTTTTATTTTTATATTGTGAGTTCTTGAATGCCAGAACCTACATCTAATTATTTCTCCAGTATATTTCTTATAGTATAATAGTTATCTTAGAAACCTGAGTTTGACCCATTCAGTGGTCTTATTAACGTGGTAACTAATGTGAAACCAGCACTATTAAGATGCTTTGAGTATAGATACAAACAGTGAGTGTTTCTGTAGATTCAATTTTGAGGGTGTGAGTACCAACTGAAGGGAAGACAATGTACCCTCTTATTTAGGGGAGAAAGAATCTCAGATAGTTCACAGGAAATGTTTTCACCTTCATTTAAGGATTATGACTCAGGAAAAACACACTGCCTTTTATATTCCTCAGTTGTTACGACACAGACAGCTATAAATCTACTTAGTTGCTATTTGGGGATTATTAAATCTCTAGTAAGCAGTACAGTAGAGCTAGAGTATGGATTTTATGGAATCAGTGGTGTGAGTAGGGAAAGAAAATAAATGGGAAAAGGCCAGCAGGTTGAGAGATGAAATAAGAATCGGAAGAGATTGAATTGTAATGTTTGAGTTAGGTAGAAATGATATTCAACTAGAGTGCAGTTTATATTGTACTGAATCAGTTAATAGAATTGAGGAAAAGGTCTATATTGATATATTTAAGTTCTCAAGTCAGCGTGCAGTATCAGTAAAGAAGGCTAATAGAACGCCAACTAAGATTAGGGAAAATATTAATAATATGCAATATTTCTCCAGACTGTCTCATAAAACCAAAGACTCTGAGTTGGAAAGTATCTTAGAGGACATATAGTCTACCTCTCCCACTATCTCCTTACCTTTTATATTAATATACGCTAATAAATGTTAGAATTTGGAGCAGCACATTAGGAGGGATTAAAACACTCAAAATAACAACTCAAAAGGTATCGGTTATTAAAACTCAGCATCTACCATGACGAATTTGACAAGCATGACCTTGCTTTCTGAAAGCAAAAAGCATAGCAAGCTAAGCAGCTCACTCGGCCCCACACATCTCTCTATAAAGACAGTGGGATGATGGTAGACCATGTAGCCCCCACAAAAAAACACATGGATGGGAATCCATGTGTTTTTGGCTTGTTGATCCTGTCTTTGCATGATTCCCCTTTCTCCAGTAAAGTCTATTTCTAGTGAGGCAACGTAGAATTTGTCTAAAACCATCGTGCATGACATGGCTACCTTAAGTGGATCCACCTTGCAGGACACCTGTGTACATATGCTATAAATCCATTATCTCCCACTTGAGAGCATTTCCCTACACTGCCTAAGTAGTGTTGCAGGACTTTCCCTTAGTTCAACTAAAGACATGATCCTTGTCTGTCCCACAGCCATGAAAACGTAGGCTCGCAGATCGTCTGAACAGTGAATAAGCAGGGGTTTTGTTGGGGGAAAAGGAAGAAAAGGGAGAAACAGGGACTCTCACAAGGACAGAGTCCCTGCTAGAGCACTTCCTGCCAGGTTGTTTGAATCACAGGTTCCACATAGGAAGAGCAGGAGCGCAGCTCCTCCCTGCTGCAAAGGGTGCCAACTTCCGTGGCTCCACCCCAGCGGGCAGGCCGCTTGGAGTTTCTCCAGGCACCCCCTCCCACCTGGCTGTCTCATACCTCCCTTCTAGAGACATACATCTAACTGCCATTAGATTAAGGATAGGGACAAATAACTATCTTAACTGCTTCCTCCTGAGAAGGGGGCACTGTTTTGGGGAAACAGCAGGTGGAGCACCCTCAGAGGCCTATCTAAGGGTTCCCAGCAGAAGGCGCCATGTGAGAGACTCAGGTTACAGGAGTGTTTGGAGTTTAATGCCTGAAAGTAAGAACAGACAAACCACATTATTAGAAAACATGTATCAAAATGAAACAAGGGGAGAGGTAAGGATAGCTAAAAAATCCCAAGGCCTTTTACCAGTTTGCACAGGGAGAGGGAAGCCAAAAGCCCTACTGGCAAATAAACTTTACCCTTTTGCCAGCATGTTGGGCTTCTGGGTTCCTTTCCCCTGAGCTCCATCCTAAGTCAAAGAGTTTAAGGTTTGGGAAATTAACTTTTCCCAGTTTGAAGGATTCATTTGAGGGAAGTGTCTCATAGTGCAGAGACACGATTACCTAT
>NW_012105364.1:8413941-8441084 GCF_000951045.1 Mandrillus leucophaeus
AAAAAACACATGGATGGGAATCCATGTGTTTTTGGCTTGTTGATCCTGTCTTTGCATGATTCCCCTTTCTCCAGTAAAGTCTATTTCTAGTGAGGCAACGTAGAATTTGTCTAAAACCATCGTGCATGACATGGCTACCTTAAGTGGATCCACCTTGCAGGACACCTGTGTACATATGCTATAAATCCATTATCTCCCACTTGAGAGCATTTCCCTACACTGCCTAAGTAGTGTTGCAGGACTTTCCCTTAGTTCAACTAAAGACATGATCCTTGTCTGTCCCACAGCCATGAAAACGTAGGCTCGCAGATCATCTGAACAGTGAATAAGCAGGGGTTTTGTTGGGGGAAAAGGAAGAAAAGGGAGAAACAGGGACTCTCACAAGGACAGAGTCCCTGCTAGAGCACTTCCTGCCAGGTTGTTTGAATCACAGGTTCCACATAGGAAGAGCAGGAGCGCAGCTCCTCCCTGCTGCAAAGGGTGCCAACTTCCGTGGCTCCACCCCAGCGGGCAGGCCGCTTGGAGTTTCTCCAGGCACCCCCTCCCACCTGGCTGTCTCATACCCCCCTTCTAGAGACATACATCTAACTGCCATTAGATTAAGGATAGGGACAAATAACTATCTTAACTGCTTCCTCCTGAGAAGGGGGCACTGTTTTGGGGAAACAGCAGGTGGAGCACCCTCAGAGGCCTATCTAAGGGTTCCCAGCAGAAGGCGCCATGTGAGAGACTCAGGTTACAGGAGTGTTTGGAGTTTAATGCCTGAAAGTAAGAACAGACAAACCACATTATTAGAAAACATGTATCAAAATGAAACAAGGGGAGAGGTAAGGATAGCTAAAAAATCCCAAGGCCTTTTACCAGTTTGCACAGGGAGAGGGAAGCCAAAAGCCCTACTGGCAAATAAACTTTACCCTTTTGCCAGCATGTTGGGCTTCTGGGTTCCTTTCCCCTGAGCTCCATCCTAAGTCAAAGAGTTTAAGGTTTGGGAAATTAACTTTTCCCAGTTTGAAGGATTCATTTGAGGGAAGTGTCTCATAGTGCAGAGACACGATTACCTATCTGTGAAGAGAGACCAGAGGAAGAGAAAAGAGAAGGTGCCTTTTAAAGGATTCCCAGCGGGTTAGAATGCCTTCTAAAGGGGTATAGAGTGAATACAAATGGCTACCCATCTAGACAAAGGGGAGCAGGCATCCCTGGTTCCTTTCTCTTCCCAGCAGATACCCACAGTGTGTGAGGAAGACAGGGAAGAGCGTCCTCTTTTCCTTTTCTGTTCTTGCATCCCCAGGGTCCAACGACCTCAGCAGATGCCACCATGGGTGTCAAAGCGACTTGCACCCATGAAGCAGGGAGGACCTAGAGAATAGGAATTATCCACTCTCACCTGTGCCACTATCCCCACTACTATCAGTAGCCTTGGAGTTCCCAAGACCTCATTTATGCCATGGATATTAACATGGCCTTTATTCATGGAAGTTTGGGGTTGGTTTAATCGGTAGAAATCAGCCATGCTCACATGTGCTATGCCTTTTAACTTCTGTTATTGTCTGCTTCTGGATCCTTCAGATCCAGTTTTCCTTCCTAGGGTTTTTATCTGAAGCTTGGAATTGAGTTTCAGACAAAAATGTGTCTCAGTGGGGGTTGCATGGACTCCTTATCATAAGCCAAATGCTAAGGTCAAACTGGAGCTGAGTCCTCCTCCAAGAAGAGAGAGAAAGGGATGTCTTGTGACACACCCAGATAACTGGTAGCCATAGTTATGCTTACTGGGATTTGGGTGGATGGCGCTTGGCTTTGGTTAGCTACCTTGGTCTTCCTTTTCCAAAAAGGAAACCTCTGGGTTATGGGCATCCTATTTATTCCTGCCACCTGGCAGGATTTGTAGGACAACTGTTCAGAACTAGACTATTGATCCAGATTTCTACATTACCCATCCCTCTTGTTCTTTCTGAGCTGCAGCTGGGGATCGGTGGTTGGTTCACAGGAACAATCAGGGTTGATCTAAAATGTAGGTGAAAACTTGAAAATGACTAGTGAGTTTAGAATTTAATGACAAGTATATGATAAGTTTTGAAACATGATTTCTCTCTCGCCAAGTCCTCATTTTTGTTAAAAAAAATATGACTGAATGATTTATAAAATTGACTTTAGTCTTATACTTGGCCTGGTTATTTGCATAAAGAGCAGCAAGAATAACTATTTCTACATAGGCCTTTTGAATTGGCTTTGATGGAACTCTGTTTCCCAAGGAATCTTAGACAAGATCTTTTAAAGCTAAGCCCAATCATGGGTTTGTATTGTCAAATACCTGTGAGTTGGGTGATTTTCTCCTCTTAAGGCCCCAGGATAAACTTGGAGCTCCTGGACTTGTTGGAAAGTGACATTCTTTACTGACCACAGGTCAAGAACCCTGTACAGGGACTACATGGACAAGGGTATGAAACCAGTTTCCCACTGGGTTTTTATTGGCTCTGCAAGTCAAGATTGACTCCTTAAAGGGAAGCATACCCTTCCAGTCAAAACCCTGGTAAAATAACAACTTTCTGCAATTGTGTCCTGTTGCAAAAGAAAAATGGATTCTTATTGTACTGATGCAAACAACTATATTGCCATAAGAATACTCACAGATAGTTTCCAAATTCTAGAGGAACCAGGCAGAGAGAAAAAAACATGCTACAAATTTTGATCACAGGAGTGTATACTTTACTTAATTATTACAGGCTGTAAATAGTTCAAACTAAATTTCCTTGACTAAAAAATCAAAAGCAAGGATCAGCAACATTCCAAGCAAAAGTCAAAAGGATTTGCTTTAGCCTCCTGAGTTCAGTCCATTTACTTAACTCTTGTTTTGCTTGACATTCATGAACATGTCAGCTCTTTATGAGTAGTGTACTTTTTCCTTTATTCCAATGTTACAGTCTCTAAAGTTATCAGAAACCTGTATTTGAAAGTAGCTGTTAAAGTTGTGTAGCTTATTATAAACCATCTTTTGAAAGGATTAAAACAAGACAACAATTATCTGTGAATAAGAAAATGTCCAAGGTAGTTACAGTTAGAAACACAATTGACAAAGAAGTTTTGTTATCTCTGTGTTTTACAATAACTTAACATAACCATAATTATGATTTATGGCATATACTTAGACCTCAGAATTTTAGAAATCCCATACAACTTTGGAACATATATTAGTGTTATCCACCAAGATATAACCTAAGGAAGATTGAGCATCATTTTGGCAATCTCATGTACCTAAACATGTAGAATAATCCTTCTTACCTCTCTTTTCTGGACACTTCAGGGGCCCTCTGAAGTATTCAAAAAACCAGTTGCCAGGGAAGACAATTTTGAAACTGAAGTTTGATTTTGGTAAAGCTGTTAAATATGTTTAAAGCACTTAATATTATGAAATAGAATTCCAGATTGCCATAAATTATTTATTTTGCCAAAATGATGACTCGGAAATTTTAAAGAAGCAAAAACCTTTTATAACC
The DNA here is from genome assembly GCF_000951045.1 of Mandrillus leucophaeus. Lineage (NCBI taxonomy): Eukaryota > Metazoa > Chordata > Mammalia > Primates > Cercopithecidae > Mandrillus > Mandrillus leucophaeus. The sequence goes on from NW_012105364.1 coordinate 8,417,433, forward strand.
CTTTTGAATTTTGTTAAGGAGCAGATTAGCATTTTAAGAACATCTTGTTGTTCTTATATTTTAATGCTCAATTTACAGAAAAACTATATAATACCCTTTTTGAATTTAGTCAATATGTTCACCCAGGGAACCTCTTGTGCAAGGTTAATTTCCCCAGTTCTTCTACCACTTGTTTGAACCTTCAGCTTTCTCTTATCTAATTTAAAACAATCCTTCAACCCTAGGCAAAACATTTGTATTTCCATGCCTTCTTATAACATTTTTCAAAGAAAAACCACATTTTACTGTTCTTACACCCCTTGCATGTAAATCTATTTTGAGTAGTCTCAATTACATGTTATAACGGTAACCCCTAGCAATTGTTATCTTTAAGGTGAGACTTGGTAAGTTGCTTTGTTGTGTGCTAAGTGCAGCCAAGGTATGACTCCAGCATAATTAGGGGCGTGGTTAGTTCCATAGTCCCCAGGCCTTACCAGTTGTGAAGCCAACAAGTCAAATGGCTCACAAAACCCAAAAAGCAGTTTGTAACCTCAAAACACTTAAAAACCTTGCATCTGACCTGCATTTTACTAATGGTACTTAGGGGTGTTTTTGTTTCTTAAAGATTAAAGTCGCATGAACTGAAAGGTACCATAGATTTTATCTTCCCTTTAAAAACATCAGATCCAAGCAATTGTCTTTCTTTTAGCCAAATTAATCAGAGCTTTTCTTTTTCCTTGACATTTTCTTTTTCTTTTTTTTTTTTTTAAACTTTTCATTTTACTTTAAGTTCCAGGATACATGTGCAGAATGTGCAGGTTTATTACATAGATATACATGTACCATTGTGGTTTGCTGCACCTATTAACTCCTTATCTAGGTCTTAAGCCCTTCATTCATTAGGTGTTTGTCCTAATGCTCTCCTTCCTCTTGCCCCCGACTCCGCAACAGGCCCGGGTATGTGATGTTCCCCTCCCTGTGTCCATGTGTTCTCATTCAACATCCACTTATGAGTGAGAACATGCAGTGTTTGGTTTTCTGTTCCTGTGTTAGTTTGCTGAGAATGATGGCTTCCAACTTCATCCATGTCTCTGCAAAGGACATGATCTCATTCTTTTTTATGGCTGCATAGTATTCCATGGTGTATATGTATCACATTTTCTTTATCTTTATTGCAGCAGTATTTACAATAGCAAAGTCTTGGAACCAACCTAAATGCCCATCAATAATAATTAGAGCTCTTTTGACAGACATTACACACAATACACAGACAGGCAGAAGGAAACCCAGTCTCTGGGTAAAGCCTGGCCTAGTAAAACATCTAAGAAAAAAACTTTAAAAGTTAACTGCTAACAGAATGGAGAAGGGGAAAGAAAAAAGAACAGTTTAAAAATGCCTGGGGAAGAACCTCTTATTCTTAGGTAAGTGGTCCCTCCACCAAGAGAAAAGCTTAATTACCGTCTGATGGAGCTGAACCCCTTGACCAGGGAGGTGGAAGGCTTCGGCAGCATGCCTGGGCTGCGAACCACCCAGTGGCTGTGCAGGACCCTTGGGTCATGCGTCCCAATACCAGCAGGGATGGGGGTGGTGGTGGGGAGCTGCTGCTCACAGGTGGGTCTCGAAAAAGGAAGGAAAAGGCATGAAAAGGCCTGGGAGCCACAGAGGGTTGGGGGCATCGTTCGCCACCCTCAGAAGTCTGGGGATGTAAAGGCTTAGAAGCAACAGTAAGAGTTTGAGTTCTCATTTCACTCACTGCTTCTTGAGCCCCCACGTTGCAGGCCAAAAATGTTCCAGGACTTTTCCTTAGTTCAGCTACCAATGGGGTCCTGGTCCGTCCTACTGCTATGAAAATTTAGGCTCACAAACGGTTTGAATGGTGAGTAAAGTGGGGTTTTATTGGGTGAAAAGGAAGAAAGGGTGTTAACAGGGACTCTCACAAGGCCAGAGTCCCTGCCAGATCACTTCCCGCTGCGTTGCTGGACTCCCAGTTTCCACCCAGGAAGAGGAGGAGCCTGGCTTCTCACAGCTGCAAAGGCCTGAAACTTTTGTGACTCCACCCCAGTGGGCAGGCTGCTTGGAGTTTCTCCAGGGACCCCTTCCACTTGGTTGTCTCAGTAGGTTGGCGGTGTATTCAGTCCACATAGGGTGTGGTTTTTGCTTCCAACAACAGGTAAAGAGCAAAGCAAAAGTATGGCAGTCTACTCTTGCTGCTGCCCATGGCCACATGTTGCTCTTGCAGCATGTCCTTTGCCATGGTAAGGCCACTGCTGGTCTGGATGCAATGATGACACCACTGTGGATATTTAGTTCACACAAACATGCTCAGCTGCTGTGCCACAAAGTCTCCCCACAGTGTCTTTCATCCAGAGCAGTTCTTACTGTTAGTCAGAAGCTGTGCCCAACAGCTTTGCCCTTAAGTACCTGTCCTGGGCCTTGCTCACCAGCCTAGACCATTCCTTTTCCTTTTCATTAAGGTGAAGTTGTGCTTCCCTTCCACCTTCTCTTCAGCTTGGAATCCTGGAGGACCATTGTCAGGTTCTCATTCTCTTCTCCTTCTGAAGCTTCAACTTTGCACTATAGTGGCTTTAGGAAGTTGTAGTTTGATCAATTACAAAATTATTTTCTGTTTTCCCTGAATAATTGGCACATTTTCCTTCTAACATTACAAAGACTACTCAAGCACAAATGATCTACTTCAAGGTATATTTCTGGAAGCTTCAAAATATTTTAAGAACATTCTACAGTGACACCCCAATTAAGCTTTATGTTTGTAGGCTTCCTGCTACTTCCACGTACAGTCTTTCAACTTGAAGACAACCATCAACTATCATATTAATATATAAATAGCATCTTAGTGTGTGGCTTTGGGCAAATCTTTGTGCCTCAGTTTACTTTATTGTAGGGTGAGGGTAGTAATAATGGTATATACCTCTCTGGTTATTGCAAAAATTGAATGAATTAATATATGCTAAGTTCCTAGTACAGTGTCTGACATATAATAAGTGCTATTTTTGTGTTACCTGTTATTATTATCATTATTGTTGTTATTATTATTACCATTAGGTCAAAATCCTTTACTCCAAACCTTGAGACCAGCTATATTTTGAAATTCCTATTATTGGGTTTTTGTTAAAGGCAATACAGAGATACACTGATGATATTATATAATACCCCCAGTGAAGCATAAGGCAGAATCCCATAATCAAGTACATTAATATTTATGCAAATATGTACAACAAATTGTATGTACAACAAGTTGAAATAGATAAAGAACATGGATACCTTCTCTATTTCAGGTCAGGATATGGCAAAAATTAAACATATTTTTGGTTTTCAAACATTTTGGATTTTAAAACTGCAGATAAGGGATTGCAAATCTGTGTTGTTACTATTGTTGTTGTTCTTATTTTTTTTTAATCACTGTTAGAATTTACTCTCCTATTATATTTTTGTATGGTTCTCAGTTTACCGCTGTCTTTCTTAAGCTGAGGTTCCCAGAGTGGAACATGTTCTTTTGGATGTGACATGCTGGACTCAGTAGGATTGATACATCAGCCTCTTAATGTTGATATTAATGCTTTTGTAACCAGTTCACCAACTATGATTTTTTAGTCAGCAAAAACGTTCTTTCTTTCATCTCATGTTTTCTCTTATTATTTTTGTGCAACTGGTCTTTAGAAAATAAGTTTCTCCCTGTGAAACTGTTTTTCCCCATGAAATTTAATTTTTCAGGCTTGGCACATTTTCCTAGTCTGATGAGATAATTTTGGATCCTGACTCTGTCATCCCAATATCTGCTATTCCCATGCATCAGATGTAACTTTGATCAGCATGTCTTAATCCAATTTGGTGATAAAAATATTGAAAAGGACAGTGCCAAGGGCAGAGTTGACATTGCTCATTAGTAAACATTAGTCAACACTATTTGGAATAGCCATTCAACTCATTAAAATACATCAAACTGTATGACGATTCATATTTCCATTCTTGCCTCTAACTATCAAAAAGATCTTTGTCTGAAGTCTTATTAAAATCCACATTTGATCTATCTACAGAAATCCCATGACATGTACTGCAGTAGCCCTAATGAAGGAGGAAATAAGGAGCCTGTCACCTAATTTAGTCTTTATAAACCTGTGTTTCCTCTTCCTGTTTGCTTTCCCTCTTTCAAAGTCATCACAAAAATCTGTTTGATAATCTGTTCCTTAGATTATCAAAAACATTATTGAAAATAAAACATGCAGTACTCTTGGCATGTTGACATACGTTAAAGATGACTACATAATTTTCATTCAAGTAAAAATAGTTTTATTTTATATAATTTAATATTGTATTTTATATAATTTCAACTTTTATTTTTGATTCAGGGAGTACAAGTGTGTGTTTAGGTACATTGCATGATGCTAAGGTTTTGTGGTGTAAATGATCCTATCACTTAGTTAGTGAGTATGGTACCTAATAGATAGATTTTTGCTTCTTCCCCTCTCCTTCTTTCCCTCTTCTAGTAGTCCCCAGTGCCTGTTGTTCTCATCTTAATGTCCATGTGTACCCAATGCTTAGCTCTCACTTATGAGTGAGAACATGCAGTATGTGGTTTTCTGCTCCTGTATTAATTTTCTTAGGATAATGGCCTCTAGCTGCATCCATGGTGCTGCAAAGGACATGATTTCATTCTCTTTTATGGCTGCATAGTATTCTATGATGAATACATATTAGGTTTTCTTTACCCAATCCATTGTTGATAGGCACCCACGTTGATTCCATGTCTTTGCTATTGCAAATAGTGTTGCAATACACATACAAGTGCATGTGTCTTTTTGGTAGAATGATTTATATTCCTTTGGTATCTGCCCAGTAATGGGATTTCTGGGTTGAATGGTAGCTCTGTTGTAACTTATTTGAGAAATCTCCAGACTGCTTTCCACAGTGACTGAACTAATTTACATTCCCGCCAACAGTGTATTTTCTCCACAGCCTTACCAACATCTGCTATTTTTTGTTTAACTTTTAAATAATAGCCATTCTGACTGGTGTGAGATGGTATCTCATGTGGTTTTGATTTGCATTTGTCTGATGATTAATGATGTTGAGCATTTTTTCCATGTTTTTTGACTGCTTGTATGTTTTCTTTTAAGAAGTGTCTGTTTATATCTTTTGCCCACTTTTTAATGGAGTTGTTGGTTTTTACAATTGTCTGGCTGAATTGTTTAAGTTCCTTATAGATTCTGGATATTAGAGCTTTGTTGGATGCAGAGTTTGCAAACATTTTCTCCCATTCTGTAGTTTGCAGTTTGATAGTTTCTTTTGCTGTGCAGAGGTTTTTAGTTGAATTAGGTCCTAGTTGTTGATTTTTATTTTTATTGGATTGCTTTTGAGGACTGATTTATATTTTTTCCCAAGGCCAATGACCAGAATTGTATTTCCTAAGTTTTCTTCTAGGATTCTTATAGTTTGAGGTCTTACATTTAACTTTTTAATCTATCTTCAATTATTTTTTGTATATAGTGAAAGGTAGGGGTCCAGTTTCATTCTTCCGCAGATGGCTAGCCAGTTGTCCCAGGACCATGTATGGAACAGGGAGCCTTTTTTTCATTGCTTATTTTTGTCAACTTTGTTGGAGAGCAGATGACTTTATTTCTGGGTTTCCTATTCTGTTACATTAGTGTATGTGTCTGTTTTTATACCAGTACCATGCTGTTTTTGTTTCTTTAGCCTTGAAGTATAGTTTGAAGTTGGATAATGTGACACCCCTGGCTTTCTTCTTTTTGCTTAGTATTGCTTTGACTATTTTGGCTCTTTTTTGGTTCCATATGAATTTTAGAATGGTTTTTTCAAATTCTATGAAAAATAACATTGGTAATTTGATAGGAATAGCATTGAATCTGCAGATTTCTTTGGGCAGTATGACCATTGTAACAATATTGATTCTTCTAATCCATGAACGTGAAATGTTTTTTGTTTCGTTTGTGTCATCTCTGATTTCTTTCACCAGTGTCTTGTAGTCCCTTTAGAGATCTTTCACCTCCTAGGTTAAATACATTCCTAGATGTGTGTGTGTGTGTGTGTGTGGCTGTTGTAAATGGGATCATGTTCTTGATTTGGCTGTCAGCTTGAGCATTATTGGTGTATAGAAATGGTAATGATTTCTCTACATTGATTTTGTATCTGGACACTTTACTAAAGTCAGTTATCAGAATAGGAGCCTTTTGGTGGAGTCTGTGAGAGTTTTCTAGGTATAGAATAATATTTTCAGTGAAGAGAGATGATTTGATGATATATTTTCCTATTTGGATGGCTTTGATTTCTTTTTCTTGCCTGGTTGCTCTGAATAGGACTTCCAGTACTATGTTGAATAGGAGTGGTGAGAGTTGGCATCCTTGTCTTGTTCATGTTCTAAAGGAGAATGCATCCAGCTTTTGCCTGTTCAGTATGATGTTGGCTGTGAGTTTGTCATAGATAGCTCTTATTATTTTGAGATATGTTCTTTTGATGCCTAGTTTGTTGAAAGTTTTTATCATGAAGGGTTGTTAGATTTTATCAAAAGCTTTCTCTGCATCTATTTAAATGATCACATGTGGTTTAAAAAGATTCTGTTTCTGTGGTGAATTGCATTTATTAATTTGCATATGTTGAACCAGCCTTGCATCCTGGAAATGAAGCCTACTTAATCATGGTGAATTAACTTTTTGATGTGCTGCTGGATTCAATTTTCTAGCATTTTGTTGAGGGTTTTTGAATCTGTGTTCATCAGGGATATTGGCCTGTAGTTTTCTTTTTTCTTTGTGTCTTTGCCAGCTTTTGGTATCCGGGTTATGCTAGCTTCATAAAATGAGTTAGAGAGGAGTCCCTCCTCCTCCATTTTTTGGAATAGCATCAGTAGGATTGGTACCAGTTCTTCTTTGTCTATCTGGTGGAATTTGGCCGTGAATCCATCTGCCGTGGGGCTTTTGTTTGTTGGTATTACTGATTCAACTTTGGAACTTGATAGTAGTCTGCTCAGTGCTTAAAAATTTTAAAAGGGAAAGGAGGTCTATTAATAGCTATGCCAGAAAGGCAGGCATAAGCTAGGAATATCTCAGACAAATGAGGACATGTGGTCGCCCATAAGTGAACATGGCTGAGAGTCTGTAATTCCTTCAGAGTGAGAAAATGCCTTTTACAATATTCCTGTCTGTCCAGCTTCATGCCTGGCTTCATGCCAGTATTGACACCAGCAATCTTTAATTGACAGTTGTCTTCTATTACAGAAAAGAATGAGAAGTAGAGCAGCACCCCATCCATCAACACTAAACATTTCGTAATCCATTTCCTCTGTGATGAACAGAAGCTCCTTGGCTTTACGACTCTTGTTGTACTGGATGGTGCGTTAAAAAGAAAGAAAAATAGAATATTTTTCTTGCTCTCTGTATATTTTCAAGCCTTAGCTTATTATGTTTTTGAGCTTTCCTGACTCTACAGTTTAGGAACATTCTCCTCTGTACTATTTGTCCTTCTATGATTTGCACAAATCCTCATGAAATTTGAGGTCATCAGAGATTCCTATTGATCTCTTTTGCTATGCCTTCCTGCCCTCTCCTTTTTTGTTTTCTGAATTATTTGCGGAAGAAAAATTGAAATTTCTTTCTGAATAGTCTAATAAACCTCTTGAGCCTTCTTCCATTTCAGAGTTTCAGCCATGGTTTCATGTTCCCCTTTATTGGGACTTTTTTTGAAGGCTGCCTTCCTGGCTTCTATTCATCTGATTAAAGTTAATGTTCCTTTCACTAGCTCTCATGAGGCTTAGGATGTCATAGACACTTTTCCTATGGTTTCTTTCATTTTCACACTCCCAATCTACTTGGTGACCAGAATTAATTTGAAAAATCGCAGTTTTTCTCATTGCCTATTCTATTATCTTCAGCGTAATTTATACATTTCTGTTAAGAGATTCCTTTGCAGTTTTATTTTTCTTTAAGCCTCCCAATCCCTGGAGAAAATAAAAAACAAAACAAAACAAACTTGAAGAACCTGTTACAAAATGTAAATTTAGAGCAATTTGGAAAATCTTAACGTATTTATTGTAAAATTAAAACCGAGCAAAGTAGGAATATAATCCTGGTATTTTAACAGTTAATAACAATGCCTTTTTAGTCATGTATCAAATCATATGCTTTGCACACAGAGTTATAGAATCATTAAATATGAGACAAGACAGAAATCAGGCCACTGTGAAGACATGGGAACTTTCTCATTAAAATGGCATATTGATTTGAAACAAGTTGTTAAGGAGCTTTTTTTTTCTTCCGTTTCCATGAGTGGATTTTAAATCTGCTCTCTTGGGAGGAAGAGTATGGCAGTCACACTTCTGTTGCTTGTATATTTCCAATTCCTCTTCTTCCTACTCAAAGGAGGCATGACTGACCCCCTGAGTGAGGCAGGTAAAGGTGCCCCACAGCCCATTTGCGACAGAGCAGAGACACTGCAAGAAAGAACTGGCACTTGGGCTTCCATTCTCAGGCTCTTCAGGTGTTTGTTTTCTTGCTCCTTGTGATCACCAATGAAGCAGCCAGCATGAAGCTGGCTGACCCCCATCCTGTAATGAGTGGAGTCCTGAGGGTCCCAGGGCTGGGTTTAGAAAGTGATTTAGAAGGTACAATGTATTCTCCATTTGGCCTTTGAATGTTTTACAAGGGTACACTTAAAAATCTGATTTTTTTTAAACGTATGTTTTATATTAGAAGACATAAAAATTCAAATCCAATAAAGATACCATTTACAAGAAAATAAAGAGTTTTCTTTTTAAGTTTTAATTTGTGTAGGTATATGGTAGGTATAAATACTTATGGGGTACATGAGATGTTTTGATACAGGCATGCAGTGCATAATAATCACATCATGGGAAATGATGTCTCCATCCCTTCCAGTGTTTATGTTTACCCTTTGTGTTACAAACTATTCGATTACACTCTTTCAGTAAAATGTAAATTCAGTCATTATTGACGATAGTCACCCTGTTGTGCTATTAGATACTATGTCTTATTCATTCTTTCTAACTATTTTTTTAACCCGTTAACCATCCCCACTTCCTCTCCATGCCATCTCCCTTACTACCCTTCCCAGTCTCTGGTAACCTCCTATTCTCTATCTCTATGAGTTCAATTGAAAAACCTGATTTGTTTTGACAGTTGATGCTGACCCTTGTATGTTTATACTCTACTGCACAGAAACTAGTAAGTGACGAGGGGTGAAATATAATTTGGGCAGAAAAGTTCACCTTGGACTTTCCCAAAAAATATTTAGAGGGAGTACTCTTTAGAAGAATGGCAGTTTCATATTCTTTTGTTAATTCCCTCTCGGAACTTTAACCAGAAGTTTTGGCAGCCTGATTAGTCAGGGGTATTTTCTGAGAAAAGAATAATTAAGGAGGGATAATTGCACTAAAAGTAATTAAAGGATTATTCAGCCATACTGATTTTAATATTGTAGCAGACTTATATTACTGGCCAGGCAAATCAGTGGACTTCAATAAAAGGTGTAGAATTGTATCCAAACACCTGTAATCATTTAGTATATAATAGAAGTAGCGTTCAAAATTAGTGGGACACAATATGTTTTATTCAAAATATAGTGTTGGCACAGATTTGGGGAAAATTAAATTTAGATTCATTTTTATCATAGTCTCTAAAATAATGTTCATAGGTATTAGGGAGTTAAATAATCCCTAGGGTTTATTGAGTATTTATTATGTGCCAGATATTATGCCATGCACTTTATATAGATTATTCAATTTATTACTTTTAACTGCTCTGTGAAGCAAATACTAATACTACTTATCAGTTTTATGATGAAGAAATTAAGGCACAGATCAGATTAACCACAGATCAGTGGAGATAGAATAGATCATAAGATTAAGGTCAGTGTTAGGAATGGCTTCCAGTCCTCACGCTTTTAGCCAATACTCCTTAAAAGAATGAAATGAAACTACTGCTGAATATATATATGTAGTTGCAGCACAGAGATCTTTCAAAACTTGTCAGCAAAAACAAAAACCATGAAGGGAAAAATTTAGTTACATAAAAACTAAAGGCCTCCCCTCTTGAAGAAAATACCATAAATGAAATAAGATGAATCAATGATATTTTAAATGTGTATGACAGAGGATGGATTAATATATTTAATATAAAGTACCCCTTTAAAAAACTTAATATTCTAGGAAAAAAATGGACAGTAACATGAAACCAATATATAAAAGAAGTGTAAATGGCCCTAAACATGAAAAATGATTAATCTTACTAGCACACAAATAGATGCAAACAAAATCAAGGATATCAATCTACACTTTTATTTGAAATAGTAGAAATACAAAGGCCTAAGTTTCTAACTTCAAAGAATCGAGGAAAAGCAGCAGAATTTAATGCAGTCTTCAAAAGAATGTCTTAAGAATAAAATGAAATGGCAAAGCAAACAAGTAAACAAGTATTGCCAAGTAAAAAGAAAGGAAAAGGGTCTCACTTTTATTTATAAGTAAGGCACAGATGTGCATATGGATAAATACTAGTATGTAATGCACCAAATTGTTAACAGTAGTCATTTCTAAGTGGAAGGCTTATGGTTGAATATTTCTCCCTCTTTTTAAAAAATCTTTCCCTCTATTTTCCAAATATTCTAAATGGATGTCTCATATTTGTATTTAGGAAAGAAAATATGTATATATAGTGAAGTAAACACTCAAATCTAAAGCCAGTCCAGAGCATCATTTCCCTTTTCTAGTTATTTTTAGTTTACAAAGCTCAATCACATATACATTATTATTTAAGAGAAACGCTACCACACGTAGGTTCCCCCTGACACTTGTAGCAGCTTGATTTTCTATTTCACAGTTTTGAAGATGGTAGGAGATCAGTCAGGGTGGTGGGAAAAATTATACAGAGACACAAACCTTCTTGGAAGGCCGGGAGGTTCTACAAAAGCTTCAGGAAAGAATTTGGCTGAAGGCAGCTGAACTCTCAGAGTAGATAACAAGGAAGTGTAAGGGAATTGATCTAGGTAAGTTAGTTTACTTAGGCTTTGGAACCTTGGTTGCGGGGGTGCACAACCATATTAATTACCCACAAGTGCGTTGACTTAAGGCCTTTGTCTTTATTGCTGTACTGAATAAATGCCCGCAGCTGCCGCTTGTGGAGACTGTGGCCTCTGTGACTCTTTATGGCATCCTCCTTGATGTCTGTGAGTGGCCTGGTCCCCCAGCCGCGTGGCCAGGTGAAAAACCTGTGTCTGTGTAAGTGTTTTCATCCGTCGTTTGGCCAGGGTCTGCTGGTCTGGTCGGGCAGGAGATGAAGATGATTTTTTTTTTCCAATCTATTATTGGGATTTCTAGTCTTCCTTATTTACATAAAGTGTATTCCTCCATTCCAGTTCCTTCGAGCACATCATCCCTGGTTCCCTGGTATAAAGAATAGAAGTATTTTGCTCCGGTTGATCTAGAATGTGGTCTTCTTATAAACTGTTAATAGATAAACCCAATGCTGCAGGATTCATCTTGGACCAGGTTGCAGTATTGAGTGAACTGTGGACCTAGATAACAGGTGATACCCGTGCCTCACATTTATCATCCCCAAACTTCTTGGATTGGATGGTCTCTTAGGCTCCTTCCAAGACTGCCAGTTTTAGATCCTGTTCTCTGCTCATCCAGTCCTGCCCATTGGTTCCAATCACTAGTTCTGTTCTTTGTAAATCATTTTACTTTCTCCCTCAAGTATAAGGCCAGGCCATTTTCTTTCTCTTCTCTTTGGTCTCTGGAGAAGCATGACTTTATTCTTTTTGGAATTTGAGTTCACCAACATTTAGCTTCTGTTCAGAACTGCCTTCCATGACTCTGGGAGCCATAACTCAGCCCGTGGCTCCTGGACTGTTGTTGGAAGTGTGTGGCCTCAGCATATATTATGCCATCAACTCACTCAGCTGAATCTCACCTCTTCTTTCTGCCTACTTCTCTTTATTTGTTTTCCTATTTCTCCTTTTGAACTCATATGCCTTTTAAAAGCTTTAGTTGCATTAAATTCTTCCCCAGTGGCTCAGGCCATTCCAGGCAATACATCATCAGCTGCAGGCTGTTGTTTCTTCTTAAAAATTAATATAACCTTTCGCATCTCTTTACTTAATTTTAGTTTCTCGTTTCCTGCTTTAGAGAAGACAAATCTATAATGAGGATTAGGGAGGAGTTTCCCTATGCGTACACAGGCCACAGGCCTTCTTTCCTACAAACTTTAAATCACTCTGCAGAGGCTCCTTCTCTGGATGTTCTCCACTCACTCCACCCCCACCACAATGGCTTACTAATGAAACGACTGAATTCAAAGGTTCAAGTGCATTCCCAGCATACACACTATGTCATTAGGTTTATGCACACAAAGTAGTTTTACTGAATTTATACTTTTGACCTGTTTAGGCAAACACGTTCTTCCTAAAGCCTGCAGACTCCAGAGTTCAGAAGTTCTGAAATTCACAGATGCTGAGAGTGATAGAAGCTTGGAACTATTATACATGCCCTCTGATTTCAAAGTTCATGTTCATAAAACATTGATTGCCCTAATAATTCATAAATGTTAGAAATTCATATTTGGTTTACTAATGCAGTGTAGTTGTTCCCTTGTTTGTAAATTGGAATTGTACGTGACTTTTTTTGGTGGGGGAGGTGGTGGTTTTTACTGCTAAGAAAATATGTCAGTGTCCACTGCTCTGTTAGGTTGGTACGAGAGTATTTGTGGATTTCACCACAATTAAAAACCACAATTCCTTTTGCACCAATGTAATATTTAATGTCAGGCAAGCAACTTAAAGCTCACTTTTTCTTTCTAAAAGGTTATTTCTGTGGGTAGGCACAACCTGACTTGATCTCTGTGATTCCATATTAATTTCCGTATGCCTTATTTCCTTCACCTAAAAAAAATGAAGACAATACCTCATGGATTTCTCTTGAAGAATAAATAATAGAAATCATTGTAGCACTCAGTAAATATAAATTGCTGTACGAACATTACTAAATCACAGCCACTGTGCTGTCTACATAAGCACTTTTCTTTTGGGTTCCTTGCTAATGCATTAATCTGTTGCCAGAGGTAAGACGCTGCAACTGACCTCAGAAGTGGATGAATTTGTTTCCCTGAATACACATAGCCTTCAAAGGCGATGCTTACTGATGAGAGGCAGAACATTTTTATTATTATTATTAATGACAAACACAGCTACTCTGTGAACACAAGCATCTCCAACATGCAGAAATAACCCCTCTGTGTCCCAGCTGTTAACTCTGATCTCCTTTTAGTGGCTGCAATTCTGTTTGGTAGGTTTTATTTTATTTTATTTTGTTTTATTTTATTTTATTTTATTTTATTTATTTATTTATTTATGAGACAGAGTCTCACTTTGTCCTCCAGGCTAGAGTGCAGTGGCACAATCTCCGCTCACTGTAACCTCCACCTCCCAGGTTCAAGTGATTCTCCTGCCTCAGCCTCCTGAGCAGCTGGGATTACAGGCACGTGCCACCAAACCTGGCTAATTTTTGTATTTTTAGTAGAAACCATGTTGGTCAGGCTGGTCTCAATCTCCTGACCTTATGATCCACTCTCCTTGGCCTCCCAAAGTGCTGGGTTTACAGGAGCGAACCACTGTGCCCAACCAGTTTGGTAGGTCTTACTTCCAAAACAGCATGAGGAGAAGTGGCAACTGTTAGATCTCTCACCAATTCAAATGCCCATAAGATGCCTCAGGCAGTCAAGGCTGGCTTTTGCCTAAGCCCCTCTTTCACATCCCTCACTGTTTTGACTACCAGAAGAAAAGGGTGTGGGGCACAGTCAGCAAGTTACTCCAGTTATCTTACCCCAATCTCCAAATCCCCCGAAGTCTAACATTTAATGGCCCTTGGAATGATTTTATTGTTGCTATTTCTAGTCTATAGTTTGTAACCCCACTCCTCCCCTCCCCCACAAACGGAAAGCCAATACTAAAAGTTCAGTGGGCAGTTCCCTGAATTTGATGATTGGTAGGCAATTTAAGATAAATTTTACTATTTATGTTACATTACCAGCTATGAAGAAAGGGTTGAGTACAATATCTATTTCTCTCAATGTGAGAAAGTGCAGAGATTAGCCCATTTTCTGTGTGTTTCTATAAATATAGTTACCCTGGAATGTGATTTTAATGCTATATTTTCCCTTGTGTCATGCTTTGGAAATGTATCTACCTTGGGAGTCAGTTAAATCACCTGTGGATGTTTTAAATAATCCTTGTGATTAAGCAAGTAAAATATCTTCTTTAGATTTGGACCAGCTATTTGGTTTCCTTCATCATTTTGGACATTATTTGATAAGTTAAAACAGTAATACTCATTCAGATGCCTAATACGTTTGTAATGAGATATCCAAGAAAATGTCATCTCATGTGTTTATTTCTAGATAGTATCCATCAGAGATATGCATGGTTTAAGATGAATAACCAGTAGTTGGGACCAAGAAGGATGATGTATTAGTCCGTTTTAACACTGCTATAATGATACTGAAATAGAGAGACACACAGTGAAAGACAGAACAGAGAGAGAAAGAGAGAGGCCATAAGACAGAGAGAGAAAGAGAGAGCCCATAATCCAATCACCTCCTACCAGATCTCTCCCTCAACACATGGAGATGATAATTCGAGATGAGATTTAGGTGGGGATACAGAGTCAAATCATATCAGATGAAATGTTTTAAATTTTCCATTATATTTGAAAAGATTATGGGATGCAATTGGGATCTCATAGGATAAGTGGATAGAGAAGACTGTGGTACAGAACTTAACCAGATGGTCTGATAGGGTGAGTTCTGAATATTACATTGAAAACATGGGTGAACGATAGACTGGCAAAGGAATATGAAGAGCTAAGGATATTTTTTTATTGTCCTTATGACAATATAAAAGTTATGAAAAGCACATTTACGCAGGATCAATCACATTTTCTTTCTGAAAAATAAAACATATGTTGCACCCTCCATTTTATGCATGTTATTTTTTCACTTTTCTGGCCAAATTTTCTCAGTTCTGTTTCTTTGGGTCACGTCTTGCATTTGCCAGAGACATTTCCTCCAATCAATGATTATTTGCATTCCATTCGTTCCCTGTGGCTCTTCCTGAATTTTTTCAATGGCGTAGTAATTTTTTCTTGAACATTTCCTACTGCTTTAATTTTCACTCCTGTTTTAAATTCTTCATTAACTTTAATTAAGCTTTCCCAAGGCTTAAATACCTATAAAACTTTTTAAAACTTAATCATTTGATTTGCCTGCTCAGCTTCCCTAGTCTTACCTGGTTTTAAGACTGTTAAACCTAAAATTGTGCCTGGGAGATGGTGTGATCACAGAAGGGAAAAGAAATGATGACATTGTTATTGAAAGTTTAATGATGAGTTTCACTGGAAAAAATCTCCAACTTCCGTGTTCTTTGTGTTTCATGCTGATAAGCCGCTAATAATTTTAAATGCCTTCATTTTAGATTTAATTTATTAAAAACACTTACAGTTTTCAAGTCCACATAAATACTGGGTACAATTCATTCGGTCTAGAAGAAAATGAGCCTTACATTGTCCTTTGCAGATTTTGTTGCTTACCTCAGCATGGCTCTTTGATTTTAATTCTGTAGACCATAAGCCTGCCATAATTTTTCTGAGTAAGAATTTGGAACTAGAGGTTGACCTTAAGGATAAAGTATCTCATTTTTCTTCAATGTGAAGATAAAGAAATTAAAGCCCAGAGAGGTTAAGTTTGCAGAGCAGGATACTAGCAGAGCCAGAGCAGAACCCAGGGATTTGAATGCTCTGAGGTCTGTTGACACACCAGTCACTAGGGACTATCAGTGTAACCATAAGCCGGAAAGACTGTCAGTTGGTCTGAAAAATCACACTTGTCACCTCACCTAATTCAGGTCCAGATTTAGAAGAATAATAAGAATGTGCCTGAATCTGCTTAGGGGTCTAGTTATTTCTGTAAACGGGTATATAGAGAGTTCACTTTAATTCTAATGGATGCCATTTCCTCTTGACTCTATGGAAAGCTGTAACTCTCTTATAATCCCACTATATGGACTCTCAGACTATGCCTTTGTGACCTTCAAATCCAGCAGTTGTTTATAGTTTGTGTTATAAGATCTCCTGCCAGTTATCAAAGGCATATTTTCTATTATTTGAGATAGCCTTGTGTTCAATTGTTTCCTCTTCTCCCCCACAATGCATATTACCAGGATAGGCTCTGTTACTACTTCTGAGGATGAAAAACAGAAATATAGTTTGCTCTTTGATTAGAAAGGAAACAACACTATTGAACTGAAGTGCATTAAAACAAATACCCAGAGTATTCATGGGTATTCTTGTTCTAGATTAATTGCCCTGGACTATTATTTTTATTTGAGCTTTATGATTTTTGAAGTTTCCATATGTAACATAATCTCTTTTTTATTGTAAGCCATAGAAGCAGCTGAAAACCGAACCAGTTGGATAAAATAAGTATATTTTCTGTAAAGGTTTATGTACTTTCAGAAACTAATTCTTGTCTATATAATCAATATAATTTTCTTCTTATTTCTGTTGTAGTTACCTTATTTAATATAATTTGAGACAAAATTCAGTTATTTTAATGCAAAAAGGCAAGGGTTTTATCTTCTTATTAATGAGGCCACTTATTTGGCCATTTCTGTGAAATAAATGGCTTGAATGAATCCCCCTAATTGAATTGCCTGTTTTAGTATGGATCACCCTCTCTTTACCTCCTTTTTTTTTTCCTTTTGAGACAGGATCTCACTCCGTCACCCAGTTTATTTTGGAGTTTCCAAAATCATGAGTTGGTTCAAATAATTGTAAACAAACAAAAGTAGATATGATTACATTTTAATTAATCCGGACTCAAGCAATTAGAATCCTTTATTTAATCCAAAATTATTTAACTTGATTTGCAGTGGCAATCATAGTTCACTGCAGCCTCGAACTCCTGGGCTCAAGTAATCCTCCACCTCAGACTCCCCAGTAGTTGGGACTACAGGTATGTACCAACACAACTTGCTGTTTAAAAAATGTTTTTGTAGAGACGTATTCTCACTATCTTGCCTGGCTGGTTTTGGCCATTTTTGAACTCTTTTGATTCTCACATATTTTATAGAGTTTTGCCTAAAGTACACAGCTCTTTATTCCTTAGGGGGATCTTAAAATATGGAGATCCCTATTTTATTGGGATGAGGTCAGTGTTCCTGTGACTAATCACTAACTGAGTTACATATGTCACTGAGGAAAACTGTTCATCTAAGCTACAGAGATTCCTGACATTGGGAAGGAGACACATAGAATTAGCCTTAAGCCTGTTAGAATAAAGAGTGTAAGCCTTCTGTATTAGTCATAGTTCTTTAGAGTGATATAATTAATAGGATATATATACATATATAAAGGGGAGTTTATTTAGGAATTAACACACAATCAAAGGTCCCACAATAGGCGGTCTGCAAGCTGAGAAGCAAAGAAACCAGTCTGAGCCCCAAAGCTGAAGAACTTGGAGTCTGATGTTTGAGGGCAGGAAGCATCCAGCATGGGAGAAAGATGTAGGATTGGAGGCTAAGCCACTCTAGTATTTTCACATTTTTCTGCCTGCTTTATATTCTGGCCATGCTGGCAGCTGATTAGATGGTGCCCATCAGATGATTTCTTTGTTACCCACTTTGTCACCCAGATGAAGGGTAGGTCTGCTTTTCCCAGCCCACTGACTCAAATGTTAGTGTCCTTTGGCAACACCCTCAGAGACACACCCAGTATCAATACCTTGCATCCTTCAATCCAATTAATTTTTCACTCAGTATTAACCATTGTAAGTCTACCCTTGTCAACTTGAACCCATACACGTCTGAGATCACACATTACCTTCAAATAAAGACAATAATAAGTCATAATTACACCTAACATAATGCAGCTATCTTTCATACAACCAGAAATGCACCAATCCCCAACCCAAATGCTATTACATAAAGCTAACAATACTTAAATGCTATTATGAAGTCAATAAATCTGATGTCACATGATAAAAGAAAAAGGAAATAAAATGAAAATATTTTCTTAGTTCAAGTATATACGTGCACAAACGTGTTTTTAACAAAAGAAGGAGGAAATACCCATGACAATTACAATCGTCGTTTCTGCAGCTGGTCACGTGGTCATAGCTGGTATTGATGACTACCTTCTTCTGCTACCCATTCTGTATGCCCTTTGCCTTCAGCAAGCACCTCAGCAGGTCATGGTTTTTTCCTGGTGCAGTGACCCAGACCTTCATTCCTGAGGGGTCTGGGCCATTTGTAGTCCTGCCTGGATCGGGCTGTTGTAGTTTCCCATTTACCTGAATCAGAGGGCATGATAATACTGAGAGACACCCTAATTGATCTGTATTCCGTGCATACTCTTCCTTACCTCCGTTGTGGAGTAGTAGACTGATTTCATCTTGATAGTCTGGGTCAATCGCCCCAGTGAAAACTGTTAACTCCCTTCTTAGCCTGTTGACTTAAAGGTAGGAGGAGCCCAAAGTGTCCAGGTGGCAATCTTAACATCCAGTTTAATGGAATTATTGTTGTGTCTCCTGGTGGCAGCGTTCCTCCCTCTGGAACTAAGACTTCTAGGTGAGCAGAACATAATGTCACAGTAACAGGAAGCAAAACTTTTGCTAGTGGATCACTAAGGGTGATGGTGAGTGGTGCCACTTCCACTTCTACCCCTTGATTCCTGGACCCATGAATCCTGGCTATGGGAGAAACAGTGCCATATATAGGACGCTGATTCAGAACATACATAGCCTTCTAGAGGACTTTGCCCCAGCCCTGCAAAGTATTATCACCTAGTTGGCATTTTAATTGTGACTTCAAAAAGCCAGTCTGCCATTCTGTCAATCCTGCTGCTTCAGAATGATGGGGAACATGCTAAGACCAGTGAATTCCATGAGCATGAGCCCACTGCTGCACTTCTTTAGCCTTATAGTGAGTGCCTTGGTCAGAGGCAATGCAGTGTGGGATACCATGACAGTGGATAAGGCATTCTGTGAGTCCATGGAAGATAGTCTTGGCAGAAGCATTGTGTGCAGGACAGGCAAACTCATATCTGGAGTATGTGTCTGTTCTAGTGAGGACAAACCTTTGCCCTTTCTGTGATGGAAGAGGACCAATATAATCAACCTGCCACCAGGTAGATGGCTGATCACCTCAAGGAATGGTGTCATATTGAGGGCTCAGCATTGGTCTTTTCTTCTGGCAAATTGGGCACTCAGGAGTCACCACAGCTAGGTCAGCCCTGGTGAGTGGAAGTCCATGTTGCTGAGCCCATGTGTAACCTCCATCCCTGCCACAATGGCCACTTTATTCATGGGTCCATTGGGTGATTACAGAGGTGCTGGGGAAAGAGCCTGAGTGTTGTCCACAGAACGGGTCATCCTCTCCACTTGATTATTAAAATCCTCCTCTGGTGAAGTCACCCATTGTTGAGCACTCACATGGGATACAAATATCTTCATAGTTTTTGACCACTCAGAGAGGTCTGTTCACATACCTCTTCCCCAAATTTCTTTGTTGCCAATTTTCCAATCATACTTCTTCCAAGTCCCTGACCATCCAGCCAAACCATTGGCTACAGCCCATGAATCAGTACATAATCACACATCTGGCTATTTCTCCTTCCATGGAAAGTGCACATCCAGATGCACTGCTTGAAGTTTTGCCCACTGGGAAGATTTCCCTTCACTGCTGTCCTTCAGGGATATCCTAGAAAGGGGCTGTAATGCTACAGCTGTCCACCTTTGGGTGGTGCCTGCACATTGTGCAGAACTATCTGTGAATCAGGCCCTAGTCTTCTCTTCCTCTGTCAACTGATTATAGGGAACTCCCCATGAGGCCACTGGTGCAGGCTGGGGGAGAGAAGGCAGGGTGGCAGGACTGGAGACCTTGGACATTTGAGTCACTTCCTCATGTAACTTCAGGACCTGCTGAAGCTGGATCACATATATACCACTTCCTTTTGATGATGGAATGCTGTGGCACATGACCCACTTGGTGACTAGATGGGCCAGAAAGCACCCAGTTCACGATAGGCAGTTCAAGTCACATGGTGACTTGATGACCCATAGTCAAATGTTCAGTTTCCACCAAAGCCCAGTAACAGGCCAAGAGCTGTCTCTCAAAAGGTGAGTAATTATCTGCAGAAGATGGCAGAGCCTTGCTCCAAAATCCTAGAGGCCTCTGCTGTGATTCACCTGTGGGGGTCTGCCAAAGGCTCCAAACAGCATCCCCATCTGCCACTGACACCTCAAGCACCATTGGATCTGCTGGGTCATATGACCCAAGTGGCAGAGCAGCTTGCACAGCAGCCTGGACCTGTTGCAGAGCCTTCTCCTTTTCCGCACCCCACTCAAAACTGGCAGCCTTTCGGGTCACTCGATAAATGGGCCAAAGTAACACACCCAACTGAGGAATGTATTGCCTCCAAATCCAAGTAGACCCACTAGGCATTGTGCCTCTTTCTTGGTTGTAGGAGGGGCCAAATGCAGCAACTTATTCTTTACCTTAGAAGGAATATCTCTACTGACTCCACTCCAGGTACCAAAATCTGTATTAGTCAAGCTTCTCAGACGGACAGAACTAATAGGATAGAATATAAAGGACAGTTTATTAAGGAGTATTAACTCACATGAGCACAATGTCCCTCAACAGGCTGTCTGGAAACTGAGAAGCAAAGAAGCTAGTCCAAGTCCCAAAACTGAAGAACTTGGAGTCTGATATTCAAGGGCAGGAAGCATGCAGTACAGGAGAAAGATGTAGGCTGGGAGGCTAAGTCAGTCTAGTCTTTCCACATTTTTCTATCTGCTTTATATTCTGGCTGTGCTGGCAGCTAATTAGATGGTGGGCACCCATATTAAGGGTGGGTCTGCCTTTCCCAGCCCACTGGCTCAATGTTAATCTCCTTTGTCAATACCCTCACAGACACACACAGGGTCAACCTTGACACAAGGTCATACCTTGCATCCTTCAATCCAACCAAATTGACGCACAGTATTAACTAGCATACCCTCTAAAGTGGATCTCCCTCCTTTGTCTCTGTTATCACATCTATAATAGATAATTCACATTTGGGATCCACATTTTTTAGACATAGATTAAGGTAGTATGATTTACTTGACTAAGAAATGCACCAAGCTAATATAGCTTTTAAAAAGTGAATCTATCTATGATCATGAGACTGTCTTCCCACAGCCATTTCTTAAATGACTGGCGAATGAAGTCTCCAAATTATATCATCCCTATAGGGATGCCACAGAAGTAAAGATAACTACTTCAATAAATATGGTGGGGATATGGTGTTTCCCTATATTCTTCATCTAAGAATTATATTGCTCTAATAAGTAGGTCTTAATATCAGTGTCATTGTTCAGCATTTGTTAATTTAAAGGTATCATTTAAATCATAGTAAATTTTTCTGTTTGAGTTTATGTGTATGTTTGAGATAATGGAGTTTTTAAATACCCAGCTTGTTGGTATCTACCAGAAAATTTCATGACTGATCCAGAAGCATAAATGCATCCAGTCATCTGAGAAATTAGCCAGATTTGGCTTCTGGTTTTGGATCTTAGCTAATGAATCTGTCCTGTTAGACAGTTATATTATTCTTACCCTTCTCTTTAGAGCCATGACAGACACCACACAAAGGAAGCACTACAGACCACAGAGGAATCATGGATATTGTGATTGACAATGATTAATTCAAACATTGGACAGATATTTTTGAACAGCAACTCTGTGTACCTAGCACTACATTAGGCATAAAATATTAGAGATAGATAAAATAGACCAATTGTGATTTTTTAATGAAAATCGGAAGATTTTTATTAAAAAGACAGTTGGAATGAAAATCAGATAGGGAGGATAGATAATAAACACATTAAAAATCAGTGATTTCTGGGAACTGTGATAGGTATATAGGGGATGGCTTGAGAGTGTAATAAGGACCCTTTGCTGACACTGACAGGATAAAAAGGTCTCTCTGAAGTTTGGAATGAGGTCACATTAGGTGGGCAGCACCTTCCTGGCAGAGTAAACAGGTTGTGCAAAGGTCCTAAAACAGAAAAGCCTATCTGTTTTAAAGAGGTGAAATGAGGTAGGATCCTGGAGAATTAAATGTGGGATGGTGCATACGATGCAGCTAAGGAGCTAGCCAGAATCTAAATTGTTCATTGTTTTGGAAGTGATAGTAAGGACGTTGGATTTCTTCCAATGTACAATGGCACACCATTGAAGAATTTTGATTAAGGTAATTACATGATTTTGTTTCTAGAAATTTACTTTGCTATGAAGAAAATGCATTGGAAGAGAACAACATGGGAAAAGGGTGAGACATTTTACAAGCAGATGTTTTGGTGCATTTGTGAGATAATAGTGATTTAACTTAGGGTGGTAATAAATGCAGATAGAAATGAGTGGACAAATTTGAAGTGTATTTTGAGGCAAAACCGACCACTTGGAAAATGTTTAAAGAGAGAGCTTTCAATGATGGCTCCAGATTCTTCATGTAAGCACCTCTGGATGGTGTTGCCATATGCTAAGACGCAAGTGGTTTGGAATGGAGGAGAGGGAGCTCAATAGTTCATTTCTGCATGTGTTTAATTTGAGATGACTATGAAATATCTGAGTTGGACAGTCAGGGGCATAGCTGAATATATGAATCTGAAATTTGAAGAAGGCAATAGGTTGAGTTAGATATTTGACTAGAATTTTTCATTGCAGGTAATAAAAGCCAAATGTGGCAAATTCAACCCATAAGATATATATCTATAAATGTATATATATTTATAGGTATATATCTATCTATATTTATATCTCTATCTATCTATCTATCTATCTATCTATCTATCTATCTATCTATCTATCTATCTAGAGAGCAAGACCCCCCCTAAAATCCTCACAATAAATGCGCTTATACATTTGTTGATTTAGGGGGTTCTTGCTGTGTTGTGTAGGCTGGCCTTAAGCTACTGGGTTCAAGCAATCTTCCCACCTCAGCCTCCTGAGTAGCTGGGACTACAAGCATGCACCACTGTGCTTGGTTTCTAAAAGAAAAAGAGATTTATTAAAAGATATTGTGAAGTTTGCAGACTTTCCATGATGACCCACTGGGACCAAAGCCCTAGAATCACCACCCAAAAGTCATCTGAGAAAAACAACATTGCTGCCACCCCTGGGCAAAATCATGATGGCTTGTAGTAAATATAGCACCAGCCCTGGCCATTATATGCAGGAAATGAGACAACCATCTCTCTTCCTCTGGCAAGTGTTGTTTAATGAAATGCAACATGAGAGAACAATTACAGAAGAATGACACCAATAGTATTACCAGCTACAAAAACACAACTATAGAATCTTTACTATGTGCCAAGTACAAGATTAAGCACTTTACATGGATTATATCATTTAATCACTACAAAAAACCAATGGAGGAAAATAATTGCTATCCTCATTTTATAGATGAGGAAGTTTAAAATTTATAGATGAATCCAGTATGTGGTAGGCCTTTGATTCAGACTTACTTAAGCCTGCAGAACCCCTTCTCTTAAGCATGTAGGTGGTATTACACAGCTGAGAGGCTATGGCCAGGAAGAACTG